>NC_053438.1:20120729-20420729 GCF_007990345.1 Gossypium hirsutum
CTTAGGTTAAACTACAAGAAACGAAAGGAAATGTTAAAGCTAGAAGTAGACGAAGAAGAAGAAGAAGACGAAACAAAAAATTTTTAGTTTTTCGAGAAGATAACCATTGTAAAATGAGAGGGAAGGGAGATTTTCTTACCTGAATGGATTTTGTTCCAATCTTGCTGCAACAGTGGAAGCAAGCGACAGGTGTTGAAAAAGATGGAGCAGAAGATTTTTCGGCAATGGATTTGTTTAAATTTTCACCAGCAACAAAAAACACGTAAAAATGAATGAAAATGAGAGGAAACGGGAATTGGATGAAGCAGACAGCAACAAAGCGACAGGGGTGTTGAAAGAGATGGAGCAGACTGCTCTGGGTTCTCAGTCTTGAAGCGGCATAAGAAGAAGTTAAGCAACAAGGATTAGGATGAGGGAATTTGGAGGTCGGTATGTGTTGATGTATTATATAATTTTATTTTATATTTTCCCTCAAATCAACAATCAACTCACATACATGTTCTGTTGCAGTATGGGTTGCTTGAAAAATACTTCTCGTCATCGCATTTAATGCACTTCCTTTCTGTTTTTTTAAATTCATCCAGAATTATTAATTAATTACAAAATGACCCACTTACAAAATTTTGTACTCAAATTACCCGAATGAAAGTATGAACATTTATCACCATTCATTGTGAAATAGTATATTATGTTTATGGTAGGGCTAACATATTTCTAATATTTTCCTCATCCATAGAACAAAATAAAATAAAGACAAAAATCACCTAAGAGATATTAAGCCCAAACTTGTAACATCTTGCTTGTAAAACTAATTTTTATTTTGAGTTTAAGTACATGCTTTGGTTGGAGAGGGGCTATAACTCTCAGCTGTGTTTGAGACTCAAGATTAAACTGTTCAAAGTTGATTGACTACACCAGATTGACAAATTGATCAATTCTTAGTTGTGACACAATGGGCTTAAAATTGAAAAAGCAAAAGAAAAACGAAACATCAAATGATGAACACCAACGGAAATAGATTTGCAAGATCCATATGAGATTATGAACAAAGAAACAGAAATAGAATAAATAAGAACTTAGTTAAACTGCAAGAGAAGAAAAGAAAAGTTAGAGCTAGAAGTAGACAAGGAAGAAGAAAAAAAATCAGTTTTTCAAGCAGACTAACCATTGCAAATTGAGAGGGAAAGGGAGATTTCTTACTTGAGTTGGTTTGGGGTTTTGAATCTTGGTGCAACAGTGGAAAGCACGTGAAAGGTGTTGAAAAAGATGAAGCAGGAATAATTGTTTTTGGCAATGGATTTGGGTCAAATTTTCACAAAAACCAAACACGGTAAAAATGAATGAAAATGAGATGGAAAGGGAGACTGCTCGAGTTCTCAATCTTGAAGCCACAGAGAAAAAGTGAAAGGATGGATTAGGATAAAGAAATTTATCGGTACATGTGGATTTTTTATAACTTTATTTTATTTTTCCTCAACACATCAACTCGCATACTTTGCTGTAGTGCGGTTTGAAGATGATCCCACGTCGCATTTATCATTCTTTTCTTTTTTTTTTAATTCATCCAAAATTATTAATTAATTACAGAATAGCCACTTACAAAATTTTGATTCAGAACCAAATTAAAATATGAACAAATCTCTATTCATTATGAAACAGTATATGTTTGAGACTTCAGATCAAACTATTAAAAGTGACTGGATGCACCAGATTGACAAATTCATCATTTCTTAAGTCTAGAAAAATGGGATAAATGGAAAGGCAAAGAAAAAAAGAAATATCGAAATGATGAAAACCAACGAAAATAGATTTGGCAAGATCCATCTGAAATTATGAACAAGAAACAGAAAGTTGAATGAATAAGAATATACTTAAACTGCAAGAGAAGAAAGGAAAGGTTAGAGCTAGAAGTAGATGACGAATAAGAAGAGGAAAAAATCCAGTTTTTCAAGCAGAATAACCATTGTAAAATGAGAAGGAAAGGGAGATTTTTACCTTATGGTTTGGGTTCTCAATCTTGCTGCAACAGTGGAGGCAGGCGACAGGTGTTGGAAGAGATGAAGGAAAATGGTTATTTTCGGCAATGGATTTGTTCAAATTTTCTCAGCAACCAAACATGTAAAAATGAATGAAAATGAGAGGGAAAGGAAGACTACTCGGGTTCTTAGTCTTGAAGCGATGGAGGAAGGAGGTGAAACGATAGGGATTAGGATGAGAAATTTAGAGGGTCGGTACATGTGGATGTATTATATAATTTTATTTTATATTTTCACTCAAATAAACAAGCAACTCGCATACATGTTTTGCTGCAATATGGGTTGCTTGAAAAATACGTCCCACTGCCCGCATTTAATGCACTTCCTTTTTGTTTTTTTTTAAATTTATCCAAAACTATTAATTAATTACAAAATGACCCATTTACAAAATTTTGTATTCAAATTACCCAAATGCAAATATGAACATTTAATCTCCATTCATTGTGAAACAGTATATTACGTTTATGGTAGGGCTAACATATTATCATATTTTGCTCATCCATAGAACAAAAAGAAAATAAAAACAAAAATTGCCCAAGATAATATTAAGCCAAATTTGTAACATCTTGCTTGTGAAACTAATTTCTTATTTCAGTTTTCAATTTTTCTAATTCAGCTCGTGTCTTCTTCAATATTTTTCCCACACGATCATTTTCATCTCTCAAGGCCACAATTTCATCACTAAGGGTTTGAAATTCTTCACAACTCTGACTATCTATTTAAGGGACCTAATATTGCTCAAGTTAACATTAACATCTTCACAACTGAAGCTATTATCGTCAGTTGAATCCTTCACCTGGTTAAAATATTTACATACGAATCCATAATGTGAATGTGAACTACCAGAAACACAGAACACATAAATAAGAACTAACATTTACCTTTAGTTCTCACCATAGAATTCTACAATTCAAATCTATTAGCTGTTCGAATTGGAGATGGAGTCCACATAACATTGCGAAGGCTCTGACTAATTTGAACTCGACACCATTTCCAATTTTTTCCAATCAAATTTGAACCTAATCGAATATATTTGTTCGAATATATTTAGCATACAAGTATCAAACACATACCCATATGTGAGGCTCATTACTAAATACATGAAACATAAAAGTGTATGCATTTCATTCCAAAGGAAAGAAAAAGAAGTAAATAGTAGCATTCATTTCATCTCTAAATAAATAATGACAAAGTGCATCTACCTTACATGCAAACTTCAAAGAAAGAAGGCAGAATGCTATCAAAGTTCATGCACGTACATATACACAGCCAAAGGTAATAACCCTTGTATTAGAAAATCAAAAACTATCTTTAGTGGTTTAATTCCTTTACTGGTTACTTATTAGGCTTAATTGAACATGATGTACTTAAACTATTGGCTTGTTTGAGTTAAGTATCTAAACTATTTTTTGGTTGATTTAGGTATCGAAACTTTGATTTCATTATTGAAGTTGATACTTGTTGTTAGTGCCATTAAAAAAATCAACCAATAAAAATAATTGTATTAATATTAAAAATAAAAAGTACCCCTCCCCACCGATAATTTCAGTGATTGAAAGAAAGGCTTTGTTGAATAGTTTAGAGAGTAAATCCCTCTTGTTTTTCCTCTTCTTTGATTTTCTAACTGTTGAAGCTCCTTTATGATATCAGTCACAAGTGAAATTTTGTTTCTGTTTTGTTAAATTTCTTGATATTTTTATTCTCACCTTGAAAACTGAAGACTGGTGGTGATATCAGTGGCAAAGACGAATGTGGTTCTGAAGGCGAGAAGAAGAAGCCTTAGGAAGGAGAAACAAAAGTCAAATAAAAAATGAAGACCGCTTCTCAGTTTAAAGTTCTAGAGAAAACATATGCCTATTTGTTTTACTTGCTCACTCATTTCAGTCTCAATGTTTTTTTTTTGGTTAATATGTTGTAAATTTGCTCATTTATGCTTCTTCAGTGAAATGTACCTGTCTGAAGCTACGCAAGAAAATTATCGATGCAATTGGGGGCTTTTTGATAAACAATTACAGATGTGATTCTACCATCGAGGGCACTGCCCTTGAAGTGTCAAAGGAAGGATTCCACCGCCGAAATTATCAGTGGCGAGGCATATTTTAAAAAAATATTAATCTAATTATTTTATTTAATATTAATATAATATAAATTTTAATTATAAATTAATGATGTGCTGATGTGGTAATATCTCATTGGTTGTAACTATTTTTTTATTTAGTTTTAGTAACAGATTATATAAAAAATAGTTTAAATTGTTATAAAACAATCAAATAAAAGAACACTTAAAGCAAATAGAGAATTTTCCGTATCTTCTTTTCATTTACAAAATAGTTCTATATATAAGTCATTGACATTCAATGCAACATAAATAAATGAAGTTTATTTAATTGCTTCATTAACACGCACATTAAGCATCTTTAATAATGAATGAGGGTTTTAAATCATTACTTTCATAAATGTTTAAAGGCTATATACATCCATTTAATGTATTTACAACACTCCCCCTTAGATGTCTTTTAAATAAAAATGTGTCTCATTAAAACCTTTATTAGGAAAACCCTATGGGATAAACACCTAATGAAGGAAAAAGAGTACACAATCTCCTATCTCGTTAAAAACCCCTACTAGGAAAACCCAATGGAACAAAACCTTGGTTAAAGGAAAATAGTGCAATGTGTTTTTGACTCCCCCTAATGGCAATATTGCATTACATCTTTCAATTGACGCATTCCAATCTTGTGTAGTATTCTTTCAAATGTTGAAGTTGGCAATGCCTTGGTAAAAAGATCTGTTAAATTATCACTAAAACGAATTTGAACTTCTATATCACCTTTCTTCTTAAGATCATGAGTGGAAAATAATTTTGGTGAAATATGTTTCGTTCTGTCACCTTTGATATAATTGTTAGAGTATGCCCAAAGATCAATCATGAGATGGTTGTAATAACATACTTGATTTATCATGTTTATTAATATAAGGCGTTACCATTATTATTTCAGTTTCTTTTCTGTGTATATAAATAAATTATTTTATAATAATGTCCTGAGAATAATATGATTATTCTTAAAAGGTCCTTAATCAAGTATTATTGTTGGATAGGACCACAATAATGCATTAAGACTAACATGTAGTTGATTGATAATAAAGAGTTTTCATTGATATGGAATGTCAAAATTGATGCATGAATATGTGTGTTAGAGAACAACATATTGGACTGACCCATTATGAGTATGTTTCTTGGATTATTATGTAATTGTCACAACATTACTCATAGTGATTAATATGTATATGATCCTCAGACTTGAGATCATCATAATCCCAACATCATGAATTGTATATTTTGATACAGTCAAACTTACATCGTAACTGGTTGTTCTATAAAGGCTGATGTTGGATATACCACGATCTATGTAGTGGGATATGGTTGATCGATATAGGATAAGTCTCTCCTACATAATGGGAGTAATATCTTAAGCCACTTGATTGAGTGAGACTAGAAATGCATGGCCATGCTCAAATAAGCTGATATGAGATGTCATACTTATTTGTATATCATAGTCTACTTAAGATATCAAGGAACATGGAATGGACTATGCAAGTGTGACTATTCCATGACTTGTGTCCAATCCAGAGATAAAGGACTTAAGGATTATTGCATGAAAGGTTAATCATAAAAAGGTTATGTCGAGTCATGATTTCTTGTGACTTAGGTAGCAATGATGCATTGCTAGGTGCCACTCATTGTTTGTAACATTGGAATCGTTCTAGTATTACTGCTAACGTTACAATAACCTACAGGGTCACACCCTATAGTTGAAATGAACGGAATAAAACATAGTTGGTATTGTGTTTGGTTGTCGCTTGAATTAAATTAATTATAGAATTAATTTAATTGGGTAATCAAATATCAAACACATTATGTACAAGGTTGTTGTACGCATAATGAGAACATGAATTTGGTTAGTATATAAATTCAAATAAATATATAGTTTACCGAAATCATTATTATAATTAATGTAATTATAATTTTCGGTTTAAAACATCGTTATATTTATTTAATTTCTAGAAACCCTAAAAATAGATATAAAAATCTTGTTTTTTCTTTGCTTGGGGTCTAGCAACCATCAAAAAAAGTCTTGTCTAAAATAGTTTTCGGGATTCCTTCCGTTCATTGTCAACTGGGTGGATTACGTAGAGGCCGGAGTCACGATAGATTGCAGCTTGGTTCGATAGTAGATCAGATTACTCATTGCTGAGGCGTTGCTGTCTACTCATAATAAAGATTCGGTAATTTCGAAACCTTTATTTCACCCCGATTCATTCCTCACACATAGATCCATGGTTAGGATCGCGAAATGTTTTATTTTTCTGCTGCGCTGTAGGGGTGCCGGCGTTCCAACAATAATCACCCTTTAATTGAGCTATACATGCTGTATTATCTTCGTATAAGATAGTTGGCATATTTTCCTGTAAAGGCAAATTACATATCTTCTAGATATGTTGGGTTAATAACTTTAGCCAAACACACTCTTGACTTGCCTTATGCATTGCAATTATTTCAGCATGATTTGAAGAGGTAGCAACTAATGTCTGCTTTGTCAAACACCATGATATGGTAGTACCTCCACATGTAAATAAATATCCCGTTTGAGATTGACCTTTATGTGGATCTAATAAATATTCAGCATCAGCATAACCAAATAATAGAGATTTTGAATCATTTGAATAAAATAATCCCATATCAATGGTCCCTCTGAGATATCTAAATACATGTTTAATTTCATTCCAATGTCTACGTGTTGGAGAAGAACTTAATTCTTGCTAAGAAGTTTACAACAAAAGCTATATCAGGTCTTGTGTTGTTTGCAAGATACATCAATGCTCCTATGACACTTAGATATGGTACTTCAAGATCAAGAAACTCTTCATCATTCTCGCAATGGCGAAATTGATCTTTATTCACATTTAACAATCGTACAACCATCGGGGTACTCAATGGATGTGCTTTATCCATATAAAATTTCTTTAAGATCTTTTCTCATATAAGTTGACTGATGGACATGAATTCCATCTTTTAAATGCTCGATCTGCAGGTCAAGACAAAACTTTATTTTTCAAGATATTTTATCTCAAATCTTTCTTTAAATAATTTACTGCATTTTGAAGCTCTTCAAGAGTTCCAATAATATTTAGATCATCAACATAAATAGCAATTATCATAAATTTTGATCCATACCTTTTTATAAAAATACATGGGCAGATTGGATCATTTTTATAACCTTCTTTTAACAAATATTCACTAAGACGATTGTACCACATACATCCAAATTATTTTAATCCATATAAAAATTTTTTAATCTGATTGAGCAATTTTCCTAGGAAACTCTATATCCTCCAGGGATTTTGAATCTTTCTGGGATTTTCATATAAATTTCACTATCAAATATACCATACAAATATGCTGTAACAACATCCATTAGTTGCATGTCAAGCTTTCCACGTACTGTCCGACTAATAAGGTATCTAAACATGATTGCATCCACCACAGAATAATATGTCTCTTCATAGTTAATGTCGGGCCTTAGTGAAAATCCTTGTGCTACAAGTCATGCTTTATATGTCATTTTTCTCATTTCGTTTTTGCACAAATATCCATTTATATCCTATTGGTTTTACATACTTAGGTGTTTTGACTATAGGTCTAAAAACTTCACGTTTAGAATGTGAATTTAGTTCTGCTTGAATTGTGTCTTTCCATTTTGACCAATCTTTTCTACTTCTACATTCCTTAATAGATTTAGGCTCAGGATCCTCATTTTCTTTTGCTATTTCAATAGCAACATTATATTGTTGTCGACAACTATATTTTTTTGGTTCCATCTTTTTCTTGAAGTAGCATAATTTATTGAGATCTCTTTATTATCACCATTTTTAGGCACCTGAACATCTTCTGGGGTTTTTTGATTAGTTATATCTTTGGCCTCTTCTTGGGCACTTGCCTCTACAATATTACCATTTCGAATAATTGCTCATTTCTTTTATGAGGATTTTTATCTTTGGAACCGATTGGCCTTCCACGCTTCAGGCATTGATTACTCTCTTTTGCACTAACAATTTGCCCTATTGGGATACCAATTCGTATTGGAGCATTTTCAGCTGGTATGTGAGATTTTGTAATTCTCTTAACTGACAGTTGATTGGCTATGTTTTGCAAATGTATAATCCTTTGAACTTCTTGTTCACATTGACTTGTGTGAGGATCTAATTAAGATAATGATGATCTATTCCATGTAATTTCTTTACCAGTTGTATTTTCTCTCACCCTAATGTTGGGAATGTTGTTTCATCAAAATGACAATCAATAAATCATGCAGTAAATAAATCTTCAGTTAATGGTTCAACATATTTAATTATAGAAGGAGATTCATAACCAACATATATTCCCAACCTCCTTTGATGACCCATCTTTGTGCGTTGTGGTGGAGCATTTGGAACATATACTGCACATCCAAAAGTTTTAAGATGAGAAATATTTGGCTCATGACCAAAAGCCAATTGTAATGGGGAGTACTTATTATAACTTGTTGGCTTTAAGCGCACAAGTGCTGCTGCATGCAAAATAGCATATCCCCAAGCTGTAACTGGGAGTTTTGTTCTCATAAGCAATGGTTGAGATATTAATTGGAGGCGTTTGATAAACGATCCAGATAAACCGTTTTGTGTGTGAACATAAGCTACAGGATGTTCAACTTTTATCCCAATTAACATACAATAATCATTAAAAGCTTGGGATGTAAACTCACTAGCATTATCAAGACGAATAATTTTGATTGCATAATCTGGAAATTGTGCTCTTAATCAAATTATTTGAGCAAGTAGTCTCACAAATGTCAGGTTGCTAGTCGATAATAAACACGCATGTGACCACCTACTAGATGCATTTATCAATACCATAAAATATCTTAATGGTCACATGGTAGATGAATGTGCCTACATCTATCACCTTGAATACGTTCTAGAAATGCGGGAGATTCAATCCCAACTTTAGCTGGTGATGATCTAATAATCAATTTTCCTTGAGAACAAACAACATAAGATAAATCCTTGAATTCAAGTATCTTTTGGTTCTTTAATGGGTGTCTAATTGAATTCTCGATGATTCTTCACATCATAATAGATTCGAGATGGCCTAATCGATCATGCCAAATAGTAAAAGTATGTGGTTCTACAAACTTCTGGTTTGTAGTAACATGTGACTCAATTGCACTAATATGTGTATAATATAAACCTGATGAAAAAGCAGGTAGCATTTCCAAAACATATTTCTTTCCACATTCAACATTTTTAATATATAGATATTCAATATTTTTCTCATTCATAGTCTCAATATGATATCCATTAAGACGAATATCTTTAAAACTTAATAAATTTCTTTGATACTTAGTGGAATATAAAGCATCATCAATGACAAATTTTGTACCTTTAGGTAATAATATAATAGCTCTTCCAGAGCCTTCAATAAGTTTTAAACTACTCGATATTGTATTAACATGGGCATTACTTATTGTCAAATGAGAAAAATATTTTTTATTTTTGAGTATTGCATGTGTTGTAGCACTATCTGCAAGACACATGTCTCCATTGATTTTAGGTCCATCGAAATTTTGTTAAATATTCATATTCTTCATAAAAAAACAAAATATAATATGAGAAATCTGCCACATCCAGGTGAGTTATATTATTAAGGTCATTAAATTTATCACCCTCGTAGGCATGGTCAGTTTTAATAGTATAGTGAATATCTTCATCTTTTGCCTCCGTTTCATTATTTTGGGATATAAAATTTATCTTCATATGCTTTCCATTCTTTTTAATGGATGCTTGATAAAGTTTCACTAAATGCTCAAACGTGCAACAAGTACGTGACTAATGCTTCTTCATACCACATCAGTAGCATATATTCTCAACAATCTTTGAAGGATTATTTTGACCACTTCTTTCTTGTCTTCATTGTTATTCTTTTTCTGGTGATTAGAAGTATTATTGTTATGAACATCATGATAACGATTACTAGTACGTCCTCGACCACGTCCCCCACTACGTCCACAACCACAGCCACGGCCTCTATATTTTCTATTTTTATAATTATTGTATACTGCTACATTCACTTCAAGGGATGGTGCAGAACCAGTGGGACGAATTCCATGATTTTTCATCAACAACTCATTATTTTGTTCAGCCACAAAAAAGCATGAAATCAATTCAGAATACCTTTTAAAAACTTTTCCACGGTATTGTTGTTGTAGGAGCACATTAGTAGCATGAAAGGTTAAAAATGTTTTCTCAAACAAGTCCTCATCAGTTATGTTTTCTCCACATAATTTTAGTTGAGAACTAATTTTAAAAAGTTCTTAATTGTATTCACTTACAATCTTAAAATCTTGCAACCGTAAGTGCATCCAATTATAACAAGCTTTAGGGAGTATCACCGTTTTTCTGATGGTCAAATCGTTCTTTCAAATTTTTCCACAACTCAAGAGGGTCTTTCACAATGAGATATTCCACTTTTAATCCTTCATGTAGATGATGACGGATGAAAATCATTGCTTTTGTCTTATCTTGATTAGATGCTTCTTTATCTGCTAATATAGTATTTCCTAGACCTTTAGCATCTAGGTGTAATTTCAGCATCTAACACCCATGACAAATAATTCTTGCCTAAGATGTCTAAGGCTGCAAATTCAAGTTTGGCAAGATTTGACATTATAATCACTTGAATCAAAATATAAAAAAATATTAGTAAAATAATAAGCATTCTCAATCGTAAAATAATTCAATTATATATACCAAATTTGCTAAATAATAATATGTATGTCAAATATTGGCATAGAGAGGAATAGTCATAATAATAACTTAACACAAATTACATTAATTGAAATTTCTTTTAATAAAAAAAAACCATGTATATATAATTATCATTATTAGATTTGAGTTGTAAAAATAAATGTGTAAATGTTACCCAAAGCAAATATTTCATCTAGAAAATAATATAAAAGAATTATGAAAATACGTATACCGTATATAGTTTAATGGGAGTTATATGGGTAAATTATATAAAGTCGAAATGACGTGAACTTCACTATGAACTCGTAGAAGCTCGCGCTGATAACGTGTTATAAAACAATCAAATAAAAGAACACTTAAAGTAAACAAATAATTTTCTCCTATCTTCTTTTTATTTATAAAAGAGTTCTATATATAAGCCATTGACATTCAATGCAACCTAAATAAATGAAGCTTATTTAACTACTTCATTAACACGTACATTAAGCATATTTAATAATGAATGGGGGTTTTAACTCATTACTTTTATAAATGTTTAAAGGTTATAGACATCCATTTAATGTATTTACAACATAAATATCTAACTCAAACAAAAACAATAGTTTATAGCTTACTATTCAATTATGCCTACCTATTAATATGGGCCGAGTTTGTCCGTCGTCAATCTGATTTAAGATATGCGTACCAGGCCCTTCATCAGTCTCATTTACTCTGTTATCTTGCCCAGAAACAGCTTCTCTTTGATAAAATGGTAGATTCATTTGCCACCACCTCGCTATTGGTATGTGATTCCAGTTTGTCATTAATGTCTCTTTCATCATTTATTAGAAATGTTGGTTGTTGAAAAATGAAAATAATTCCATTTCCACAAGCAACACCATAATGGATGTCGTTCACATTGTCTGGCAACCCAAATGAATCAGCTACCACCCTGCCAATCCAATTCTCACTCTCCATTATGGCTTTACTTAGATCATCAGACAGTACTGTGAAAGGCTTTGAAATCTTCTGACATAACTTACTACTACGTCCTAATCTGACGACTTCTCTAGAGGATAAACGGATGTTTGTTTGAAATAGATATGCCACTTTAGACCCAATTATTTGTTTAGGCATAATTGTTCAAGCATGAATAGCCACAGATTTAAGCTAAAATGGCATTGCAGTGAGGAAAAAGCTTGGTTTAGAAAAAGTTTAGGCTGGAAAAAATGTGTGTGGTGAAGAAATATAATTTCGAAAATTTATATTATTTGGCATTACTTTCAAAATAAAAATTATCCTCAAGATCATTTGAAATGAGAAAAAAAATGTTTAAAATAATAATAAATTAAGATAAAATATGCTACAAGTTTTTATACTTTTCGTAAATTTGGAATTTAGTCTATGTACGTTTATTTCTAAGAATTTAGTCTCTCTATTTTTCAAATTTTAAAATTCAAGTCTAATTATTAAAATTATTTTGTTAAATTCAAGCTCATTACAACGTATTTTTTTAGTTACATTGTTACTAAGTAAAAAAAATTTATTTCAAACTATCACACTAATAAATTTAACAAAAAATAATTTAACAGTCTCAACAATTGGAACTAAATTTTGAATTTTGAAAAATAAAAGACTAAATTTCTAGAAATAAAAATATAAGTAATAAATCCCAAATTTGTGAAGAGTATAGGACCTATCACATATTTTAACCTAAATTTAAATATGTAGAAATAATAAAATTATTTCACATAAAAACCAACTTTTAGAAGAAAAAAAATATATTTTCTTTAACTTTTTCCTATTGGATCGGTTTAATTACTAGTATAATAATATGAGAAAATAAATTATTTATTACCTATGCATTACCATAGTTAAATATAAAATAAAAGTTTTTTACTAAAAATAAATAATAAAGCGATTAAATATTACTAATTAAATTAATTTATTACTTATTAATATATTAAAATATCTGTAAAAAACAGGTACAATATTTAACTTTACTCAACAACAATGCTAAAATGCTCATCATAAATTACTACACAAAGAAACAACCTTGTAATTATTGAATATATTATTGAGTTCAATAACCTTTCACTTCTTACTTGCAAATTATTATGTGACATTATTTTGAAAATATTGAGAAGTTTCTAGTCTCTCATCTTTTCCCTTTCTCACCTCAAAGATTCCAAGGACAATCAAACAAAGTGACTAATTAACCACCTGCCTCTCTCCCTCCTTTTATTTCCCAATCTCCATAGCCCCCCAAAATAGTATCCCTCAAGCTTCTTGAATTGGATACTCTAATAAAGTCCAATAATGCCACCACCACTTCAGTCTAGTCCATATTTCCCAATGGACAATCCAACAATACTGTCTTTACTCCACCCTACTCCCGGAGAGAAGCACAAAAGTTCCAGTAATGGTGGCGGTCTCCTGCGTATGTTTAAGCTTTTCCCTATGCTAACCTCAGGTTGCAAGATGGGAAAACCCCGCCGGAAGCCTTTCTTGAACCATACTGCTGCAACATGTACAATTTTTGGGTATCGTAAAGGCCGAGTTTTCTTAGCAATACAAGCTGATCCCAATTGTGTGCCAATGTTTGTGATCGAGCTACCGATGCTCACCAGCGTACTGCAAAAGGAAATGGAATCTGACATGGTCAGGATAGCACTAGAGAGTGAGACCAAGACTCATAAAAAGAAACTGTTGGAGGAGTTTGTATGGGCAGTGTACTGTAATGGAAGAAAGATGGGTTACTCTATCAGGAAGAAACATTTGTGTGACGATGAGCTTCATGTTACGCAGCTTTTGCGAGGGGTGTCAACCGGTGCAGGCGTCCTTCCAACCCTAAATCACAAGGAAAGTAGCGATGGAGAATTAACCTACATGAGAGCAAGATTTGAGAGGGTGGTGGGTTCAAAGGACTCGGAAGCTCTACACATGATTAACCCAGATGGTGCACCTGGTCCTGAACTAAGTATTTTCTTTTTAAGATCTTATTAGAAAGCTTCAAATTTTACTTAACTATTTTCATTTAATGTAAGATCATTACATGTTTACGTATTGTGAGTCAAGCTAGCTCATCATACTGCATTAGTTGGTCTGTTACTTTCATGTTGTTGAAAGCCAATATCATCTCCTGTTTCTGCCTTGAGGTTAACTTTTGAATCCCGACAAACTAGGTATCCTGTCTCAAAAAATAGACAATGACATCACTGAGAAAAAACTTGGTAGTTAATTCAATAGCTACACAATGATAGGGGAATCAAATCCAATAATAAACAAACATGTCTAGCTTCATCTTCTTCGGGATAAAGTTACTGGAACATCACACAAGTTCAGAAGATATAGTTTAATGGGTCACTATTAGTGCAATAAAGGGTAATGCATTATCTAATTTATCTCAAATGAATAATTAATGTATAACCTAATTACTAATAAATGTTAGAGATGAAAAACAAAAAAGTAATGTACAGCCTAATTGAATTAAGTAGGTGACATGTTGATATAAAATTTGTCGAGATTGCATTCACAATAAATAATTGTGTTGTTGTGGGACACACTTTGAAGTATTGTGGGATCAGGTACTAGTTTTAGTTTGTATTTTTTTTTTTTTGTAGAAAAAGCAAATATTAGGAAAATATGGTCCTTGGTGATAAAATCATTTGTTTTTTAGATGATGTATTGTTTTCCTTTTACTATGTATAATCTATATATATTCTATAATCTATAGATTATAAAAGCATATGATATAATTATAAATACTAATTAATTTATAATTATTAGTTACAAAATTTAATGAAAATAAAGGAAGAGAATAAAATCGGATATATGGGGTAAGCCTTTTGTTTTGAGTTTAATTTCTTTTGAACTCATTTGTGATCTTTTGTTCCTATATTTTATTGAATTTAGTGAAAGTTTTCAAAAAAAAAAAAAAGATAAACAATAGACATTGAATCATATTGTTGTTGAACCGAATAGAACTAACGAAAAAAAATAAAGTTAAAAATCAATAAAGTCGAATTTTTGGGATTTTTATTCAAGTTTGGCCTTGATTTTTAACCAAAATTTTGGATTTTTTTTCATTATGTTTCAGATCATCTAACTATTTGAACCGTCTAGTTTTATATTCCTTGCTAAGAAGTGGTGGAATGAGAGTGACAATTCTTACTGCTAATGTAACACCCCGAACCCGAGGCCGTCGCCGGAGTCGAACACGAGGTGTTAACAGACTTCAACCCACTTAAAAAAAAATTTTTCCAGACAAGCTGCCAGTCTGCGTACTAGTCGCTAAAAAAATCATATCTCGAGTTCTGAAACTCGAAATCCAGTTCCGTAAATTTTTCCTGAAAATAGACTCATATGCCCATCTACACATTTTTTTCTAGAATTTTTGGTTGGACCAATTAGTACAGTTTATTAGTCAAAGTCTCCCATGTTACAGGGATCGACTACATTGACCTTTGTGCATTACGACTTGGATATCTCCCTGCACAGAGTTTCAACACTGATGCCGTTTGTTTCTATAGAAACTAGACTCAGAGAGGAATCTATACATATATGGTATGACTCCTAATTATCTCTGGTTGATTTATAATGAATTTCCAAAGTCGGAACAGGGAATCCAGAAACCGTTCTGGCCCTGTCTCACGAGAACCTGAATATCTCTTAACATACTGTCCATATGATCTTTTCGTTGCTTCTATATGTAAATAGACTCATCGAGCTTCGAATACATAATTTATTCATCAATTAATTCCACTCCTACTATTTTTTAGTGATTTTTCAATCTCATGTCACTGCTGCTGCCAGCATCTGTTACGAAAGTAACTAGGTCCATTTCATGCCTACTCCTTGATCCAACTCAATCGAACATTCATGCCATTTTCGCATGGCTTAAAGTTTACATACTAAAGTTCAAACACAACATAATAGCCTATACATGCCGAAATATTCTCCTAAGCCGACTAAGAAGAAAGTACCAAAACTTGCTATCCGGTGTGATGACTTCGATGACGGCCCGACCACGCAAAAAGAGATGTGTCCAAGAAACCTAGAATAGGTGACAAGGAAACACCGAGTGAGTTTATAACTCAGTAAGTCATAAGCTATGCACTACCATCCATCAATAACATTATCACAAGAGAAAACAAAATGGAACGAGGCTAATTACTCCATCCATTCCGAACCATACCATAGTTCCTCCGACCTATCGGTTTAATTTCATACCAATTTATGCATGCACAATCCACATACTCATCAATAGGATATTCGAGGCATTTTCATAAATCATTTTATTTTCGTTACAAACATACAACTAAACGGCCTTTCACCCATTCTACGATAAATTTCATGTACGTGACTTCAAGTATATTTGTCACATAGGTTCAAACTTACCAAGCTCAACACCAAGTATAGACATAGCACCTATTAGCCATGAACTCAAGACACTTACCCGATCCGCTGTCCGTGATCGACTCAATAGCGCCGCACACTTAGTGTCCATAATGATTCAAGAATATATATTAAGTCCGCACACTCAGTGCTATATAATCAACTCGCACACTTAGTGCTACATAATCAAACTCGCACACTTAGTGCTACATAGTCAACTCGCACACTTAGTGCTACATAGTCAAACTCGCACACTTAGTGCTACATAGTCAAACTCGCACACTTAGTGCTACATAGTCAATTCGCACACTTAGTGCTGCACAATTTAAACCCGCACACGTAGCGCCAATCTCGTGGTCATAAATGTTTATACTCGCACATTTAGTGCCGAGATCAACAACTCAATACATCTCACCTCTTTTCCTTTCATTCAACACTTTCATCATCACATACGTACATGCATATATATATTTATTCATTCCATTCAGCATCATTACATAAACGTTATGACCATTTGAATTAATACCAACTATATGCTTAATGACTTACCTCGTGTTGGGTAAGACGGTTCCAACTCGGCTACTCGATGACCTTTTCTTTGCCTTTGCTCGATTCACCTCCTTTAACTCCTTGAGCTTAATCAATAATTTAACTAGTTTAACCACCTTGCTAAATATTTACAATCCAATTTCACATGTATATGTATGTTAGTATATTCGGCTAATAACCTCATGCAACTACCATATCATCAAAAATCTAATCACACATGCACATGCATTAGGTAAGTTACCTTTGCTAATTTTAAACCCAACATCACACAAGCTCTCAAGTGATGGCCGAATGCTTCTTTTGTTACCCAACTAATCATTCGACAATTTCATCCCCTTTACCACCCTTTTATGCCTAATTATCTAAATCAAGATAAGATCATCAACATGCCTAACCATAGCCGAATGTGCAACATTAATCTATCACCTCTATCTCTTAAATACTATCAAGTTCATTTACATCTAATTTCTTAAGTTCAACATCTGAATGCCCATTATAGCCACTCCCATAATCTAAATTTAAAAATCGGCAACACCCACATTTCAACTATCTTAGCCGAATACTCCTCAACACTTAGACTAAAGTATGCACATTAAACTTAATACAACTTTCATTATTCCTTTCACCCTCAAACATAATTTATAAATCTTGCCCTTCCTTCCATGTTTCGGTCAATTATTCAAATTACCTCATAACATGAACATTCTTTTCAACTAATCTAGCATGACTCATTCGGCCTTAACAAAGAACCACTTTTCATACAAGGACAAAAATAAATCAAATGAACCTCCCATTTAAACCCCATTCTATCTTCTACTTACTCAATAATACATGTTTCTTAGTTCATATTCATCTATAACCATTTCAAATCACATACTACAAAACATCATCAATTTGGCATATAAGAACATAACCAAAGGTTTCTTGCAACACAACTCAAAAATCAACACATGGGTCATGTTATGAGCATCAAAACAACTCAACTTCACAAAAAAAATGCCAAAAGAACCACATGATATCATACCTTAATCTATAAACTCACTTGGCCGAATGTCCTAGCTTCCATTTTTCTTTTCTTTTCCTTATGGTTTCGGCAAGATGATAGAAAAGATGATGGAACTTTGTTTTTATCACCACTTACTAATATAAATTTATTATACATAATTCTCACCAAATATAAAAAAATGAAGACAAGGGAACACCATAATGCATGCGTATGTTGGCCGGCCATTCACATTCAAAAATGGTCTATTTGACATGCAAGTCCACTCTTTTTGGTACATGCACTAATAGACCATTTTAAATTGGACTATCATATTTTCACCATGTCTCAAATCGATCCCTATTAACAATTTCTCATGCAATTGGTAAAATTAGGGAATGAAACTTCCACATACTCATGGTCACACATAATAAGCATAGAATATAGCAATTAATTATTTTACGACTCGGTCTTGTGGTCCCGAAACCACTTTCCGACTAGGGTCACATTAGGGCTGTCACAACTCTCCCCCACTTAAGAAATTTTCGTCCTCGAAAAGCTTACCAGTAAATAGGTTTGGTTATCGTTCTTTCATCGAACTCTCGTTTTCCCAAGTAGCTTCCTCGATCCCGTGTTTGAGCCATAACACCTTTACTAACGGAACCCTTTTGTTCCGCAACTCCTTCACTTCACGAGCTAGGATACACATCGGCTCTTCTTCATAACTCATATCGGCTTGAATTTCAACCTCCGACAGACTAATTATGTGCGAAGGATCAGATCTATAGCGTCGAAGCATCGAAACATGAAAGACATCGTGTATCCTTTCAAGTTCAGGGGGCAAAATCAATCTATATGCAACCGGACCAACTCGTTCGGAGATTTCGTACGGCCCAATGAATCTCGGGCTCAACTTGCCCTTACGGCCAAACCTGAGTACCTTTTTCCAAGGCGAAACTTTAAGGAACACTTTATCTCCCACCTGATATTCAATGTCCTTTCGTTTCAAGTCCGCATACGATTTCTGACGATCTGTGGCTGCCTTCAGACTTTCACGGATTACCTTTACTTTCTGTTCGGCATCTTTAATCAAATCAACTCCGAAAATTTTACTTTCACCGAGCTCGGTCCAAAACAATGGTGTACGGCATTTACGACCGTACAAAGCCTCGTAAGGTGCCATCTTAATACTTGATTGAAAACTATTGTTGTAAGCGAATTCAATCAAAGATAAATACCGTTCCCATGAACCACTAAACTCGAGGATGCAACATCTCAACATATCCTCAAGTATCTGAATCATCCGCTCGGATTGACCATCGGTTTGTGGATGAAAAGCGGTGCTAAAATGCAGCTTGGTACCCAACGCTTCTTGCAATTTCTTCCAAAATCGCGAGGTGAATCTTGGATCTCTATCCGACACGATAGAAATAGGTACTCCATGTAATCTCACAATCTGAGAAACATACAATTCGGCTAGTTTATCCAATGAAAAATCCGTACGCACAGGGATAAAGTGAGCCGACTTAGTCAGTCTATCAACAACAACCCAAATCGCATCCTTCTTACTTGTTGACAATGGTAGTCCGGACACAAAGTCCATTGTGACTCGATCCCATTTCCACTCGGGTATCATGATCGGCTGAAGTAATCCTGAAGGCACTTGATGTTCCGCTTTCACTTGTTGACATATTAAACATCTCGAAACAAAGTCGGAGATGTCCCGTTTCATACCATGCCACCAAAACCGTCGTTTCAAATCGTTGTACATTTTCGTACTCCCCGGGTGAATTGACATTCGGCTACAATGAGCTTCGTTCAGAATCATCGAAATGAGTTCTGAATTTCTTGGAACACACAACCGACTTCTGAACCTCAAACAATCGTCATCATCAATTTGAAATTCGGATTCCATATTCGGAATACATTCAGCCCGTTTTGCAACCAATTCATCGTCGACTTTCTGAGCTTCACTAATTTGATGAATCAATGATGGTTTGGCCTTTAATTCAGCTACTAACACATTGTCGGGTAGAACAGACAAGTGCACATTCATCGCTCGTAAAGCAAACAACGATTTTCAGCTTAAGGCGTCCGCAACCACATTAGCCTTTCCCGGGTGGTAATCAATGACAAGCTCGTAATCTTTCAACAACTCAAGCCAACGTCTTTGTCGCAGATTTAAGTCTCTTTGAGTCATCAAATATTTGAGACTTTGGTGATCCGAAAATACATGGCACTTTTCGCCAAACAAATAATGTCGCCATATTTTCAAAGCAAATACGATGGCGGCTAGCTCGAGATCATGGGTTGGATAATTTCTCTCGTGTGGCTTCAATTGTCTCGACGCATAGGCCACAACTCGACCTTCTTGCATCAATACGCAACCCAACCCGAGTAGGGATGCGTCACTATAAATGACAAACTCTTTGCCTGATTCGGGTTGCACTAAAATTGGAGCTTCAGTCAAATGAGTTTTCAGTTGATCGAAGCCTTTCTGACATTTCTCCGTCCATTCAAACTTAGCATCCTTTTGAAGTAGCTTCGTCATTGGTGTGGCTATCATCGAGAAACCTTTGACAAATCGTCGGTAATAACCGGCGAGTCCCAAAAAGCTCCGAACCTCAGTAATACTTCTCGGAGGTTTCCAGTTAAGTATGGCTGAGATTTTGTTCGGGTCAACTCGAATACCCGATGCGGATACCACATGACCCAAGAAGCTAACCTCTCTTAACCAGAACTCACACTTACTGAACTTAGCATATAACTTCTTATCCCGCAAAACTTGCAACACTAATCTCAAGTGTTCAGCATGTTCGATCTCATCTCTTGAATAGACCAAGATGTCATCAATGAACACAACTACGAACCGATCCAAATATGGTCTGAAGATCCGATTCATCAAATCCATAAATACCGCAGGGGCATTAGTGAGCCCAAACGGCATCACGAAGAACTCGTAGTGACCATATCTCGTCCTGAAGGCAGTTTTGGGTATGTCCGGTTCTCGAATTCGCAACTGATAATAGCCCGATCTCAGATCTATTTTTGAGAACATTGAGGCTCCCTTCAGTTGGTCGAACAAATCATCGATACGCGGTAACGGATACTTATTCTTTATCGTCACTTTATTCAGTTGACGATAGTCAATGCACAACCTCATGGTTCCGTCCTTCTTTTTCACGAACAATACTGGTGCACCCCAAGGTGAGAAACTCGGTCGAGCGAAACCTCTATCCGTCAACTCTTGCAATTGAGCTTTCAATTCTTTTAACTCGGTTAGTGCCATACGATACGGAGCTATCGAAATTGGCGTAGTTCCAGGTACAAGCTCAATACCAAACTCTATCTCCCGAACAGGTGGCAAACCCGGCAACTCTTCAGGAAACACATCCGGGTATTCACAAACCACCGGCACAGATTCGGGTTTCTTTTCTAACTCTTTGTCATCAAGTACATACGCAAGGTATGCTTCGCACCCTTTTCTTACATATTTCTGGGCCAACATTGCTGATATTACAGCTTGCAACCCCCTTAAGTCCGCAGACTCAACTCGGATTATCTCGTTATTTGCACACCTCAAATCGATAGTCTTACTTTTGCAATTCACAACCGCATCATGCGCGGTCAACCAATCCAAACCAAGAATAACATCAAATTCATCAAACGGCAAAAGCATCAAGTCCGCCGGAAAACAAGAACCTCGAATTACTAGGGGACATCTCTTACACACTTTGTCGACAAGCACGTAACGACCCAAGGGATTTGACACCCGAATTACGAACTCAGTAGACTCAACAGGTAGAGTCTTACTGGATGCTAAGGTTTCACATACTTATGAATGAGTAGAGCCAGGGTCAACCAATGCAATCACATTAGTATCAAAGAGAGTAAAGGTACCAGTGATGACGTCAGGGGAGGATGCCTCCTCTCGTGCGCGAATGGCATATGCTCTAGCAGGAGTACGGTTCTCGGCTCGAACAGCCGTATCAGAGGTCCCTCTCTGACTACCCCCCTACCTCCTAAAATTCTCGGTGGTCTACCTCTAGTTGTCACTCCACTAGGTCTTGCACCTTGAATCTTATTCTTCTCATCAAGCTCCGTGCAATCTCTAATGAAGTGGTCCTTCGAACCGCATCCGTAACAGGCCCTGTTAATAGTCTTACCCCAACATTCACCTATGTGTCGTCTTCCACATTGGGGACATTCAGGTTTCTCTAGACGATTATTGCCCACACTAGCTACCGAAGTAGCGCGGGAGTCCGTCGATGGTCTTGCTCTGATGGAAATTCCCACAGTCGTCCTCGACTTATTAGTGTCCTCCCTGAACTTCTTTACGGCTGAGAATGGAGCTTTACCCGTCGATCTTTTACGATAGTCTCTAGCCTCAAATTCGGCCTTCTTCTTCTCCTTTCCAAGTTCTTCCGCCTTGCAGGCTCGTTCGACTAGTGTTACGAATTCTTTTATTTCCAAAATACCCATTAGTAGCTTTAAATCTTCATTCAATCCTTCTTCGAATCTTTTGCACATAGCAACCTCATCAGCTACACACTCCCGGGCATACCTACTGAGTCTTACGAATTCATGTTCGTATTCAGATACTGTCATACGGCCTTGCTTAAGTTCCAAGAATTCCTTACGCTTTTGATCGATGAACCGTTGACTAATATATTTCTTTCGAAATTCCGTCTGAAAGAAGTCCCAAGTTACTCGTTCGTTTGGGACTATGGAAATCAGGGTCCTCCACCAATAGTAGGCTGAGTCCCGCAACAAGGATATAGCACACTTTAGACATTCATCGGGTGTGCATGACAGTTCATCAAACACCCGAATGGTGTTATCAAGCCAGAACTCGGCCCTTTCAGCATCATCAGTAACTATGGCCCTGAACTCCTCAGCCCCGCGCTTCCTAATCAAGTCTACAGGTGGCTTACTCAGCCTCACAGGATCAGTAACTGATGGCATTACTGGCTCCGGGGGTGGATTATTCAAATTCGGGAATTGTTGGACAGCCGGATTGGTTCGGGCATACTGCGCGACCCATTCATTCATCATGGTAAAGAAGGCTTGTTTAGCCCCCTCACCTTGATTATTCGCAGATGACTGAGGTTCAACAGGCGGCGTCCCTTGTGCAGGAGCAGCCGCTACACTTTCAATGTCATCCGCCAAGGTTCTCTCTACACCGGGATCCATTTACTAATCAAAACATAAATTTTAACCGTCAGAAGTCATCACACAGTTAAACATTAACATTTGGCATGTATAGCTAGACTCATACGTGCTATGGTAGTCCTAGAACCGACTAAACCATAGCTCTGATACCAATCAAATGTAACACCCGAACCCGAGGCCGTCGCCGGAGTCGAACACGAGGTGTTAACAGACTTCAACCCACTTAAAAAAAATTTTCCAGACAAGCTGCCAGTCTGCGTACTAGTCGCTAAAAAATCATATCTCGAGTTCTGAAACTCGAAATCCAGTTCCGTAAATTTTCCCTGAAAACAGACTCATATGCGCGTCTACACATTTTTTTCTAGAATTTTTGGTTGGACCAATTAGTACAGTTTATTAGTCAAAGTCTCCCATGTTACAGGGATCGACTACATTGACCTTTGTGCATTACGACTTGGATATCTCCCTGCACAGAGTTTCAACACTAATGTCGTTTGTTTCTATAGAAACTAGACTCAGAGAGGAATCTATACATATATGGTATGACTCCTAATTATCTCTGGTTGATTTATAATGAATTTCCAAAGTCGGAACAGGGAATCCAGAAACCGTTCTGGCCCTGTCTCACGAGAACCTGAATATCTCTTAACATACTGTCCATATGATCTTTTCGTTGCTTCTATATGTAAATAGACTCATCGAGCTTCGAATACATATTTTATTCATCAATTAATTCCACTCCTACTATTTTTTAGTGATTTTTCAATCTCATGTCACTACTGTTGCCAGCATCTGTTACGAAAGTAACTAGGTCCATTTCATGCCTACTCCTTGATCCAACTCAATCGAACATTCATGCCATTTTCGCATGGCTTAAAGTTTACATACTAAAGTTCAAACACAACATAATATCCTATACATGCCGAAATATTCTCCTAAGCCGACTAAGAAGAAAGTACCAAAACTTGCTATCCGGTGTGATGACTTCGATGACGGCCCGACCACGCAAAAAGAGATGTGTCCAAGAAACCTAGAATAGGTGACAAGGAAACACCGAGTGAGTTTATAACTCAGTAAGTCATAAGCTATGCACTACCATCCATCAATAACATTATCACAAGAGAAAACAAAATGGAACGAGGCTAATTACTCCATCCATTCCGAACCATACCATAGTTCCTCCGACCTATCGGTTTAATTTCATACCAATTTATGCATTCACAATCCACATACTCATCAATAGGATATTCGAGGCATTTTCATAAATCATTTTATTTTCGTTACAAACATACAACTAAACGGCCTTTCACCCATTCTACGATAAATTTCATGTACGTGACTTCAAGTATATTTGTCACATAGGTTCAAACTTACCAAGCTCAACACCAAGTATAGACATAGCACCTATTAGCCATGAACTCAAGACACTTACCCGATCCGCTGTCCATGATCGACTCAATAGCGTCGCACACTTAGTGTCCATAATGATTCAAGAATATATATTAAGTCCGCACACTCAGTGCTATATAATCAACTCGCACACTTAGTGCTACATAATCAAACTCGCACACTTAGTGCTACATAGTCAAACTCGCACACTTAGTGCTACATAGTCAATTCGCACACTTAGTGCTGCACAATTTAAACCCGCACACGTAGCGCCAATCTCGTGGTCATAAATGTTTATACTCGCACATTTAGTGCCGAGATCAACAACTCAATACATCTCACCTCTTTTCCTTTCATTCAACACTTTCATCATCACATACGTACATGCATATATATATTTATTCATTCCATTCAGCATCATTACATAAACGTTATGACCATTTGAATTAATACCAACTATATGCTTAATGACTTACCTCGTGTTGGGTAAGACGGTTCCAACTCGGCTACTCGATGACCTTTTCTTTGCCTTTGCTCGATTCACCTCCTTTAACTCCTTGAGCTTAATCAATAATTTAACTAGTTTAACCACCTTGCTAAATATTTACAATCCAATTTCACATGTATATGTATGTTAGTATATTCGGCTAATAACCTCATGCAACTACCATATCATCAAAAATCTAATCACACATGCACATGCATTAGGTAAGTTACCTTTGCTAATTTTAAACCCAACATCACACAAGCTCTCAAGTGATGGCCGAATGCTTCTTTTGTTACCCAACTAATCATTCGACAATTTCATCCCCTTTACCACCCTTTTATGCCTAATTATCTAAATCAAGATAAGATCATCAACATGCCTAACCATAGCCGAATGTGCAACATTAATCTATCACCTCTATCTCTTAAATACTATCAAGTTCATTTACTTCTAATTTCTTAAGTTTAACATCTTAATGCCCATTATAGCCACTCCCATAATCTAAATTTAAAAATCGGCAACACCCACATTTCAACTATCTTAGCCGAATACTCCTCAACACTTAGACTAAAGTATGCACATTAAACTTAATACAACTTTCATTATTCCTTTCACCCTCAAACATAATTTATAAATCTTGCCCTTCCTTCCATGTTTCGGTCAATTATTCAAATTACTTATGTTCACACATACTCATGTTCACACATAATAAGCATAGAATATAGCAATTAATTATTTTACGACTCGGTCTTGTGGTCCCGAAACCACTTTCCGACTAGGGTCACATTAGGGCTGTCACAGCTAAAACCAAGTCAAGATTGACAAAACATTTCAATTCAAAAACAAAGCATTAATGCCTTTGAAACTTGATTCTCCCTCTTCTCAAACTGAAGTTGCTGCTAATACTAAACAAAAAAAGATGTCATATCCAAGACTCAACGTTATAGGTGGTGGGGGTTTGATGTTGGAACCGAAGAATTAGCCATTGGTTGCGGAGAATATATCCGGCCGTCAACGCAAGAAGAGCATTTTCTTTCAATCCAACCTTCACTCTCATACTCACCCTCCCCAATGAATTTCCTCCCAATGCACAGCCGTGCCATGGTGCCTGCCACTATGCCTAAGATTAAGATCACCAAAAGTACGGCTATAACTGGACCAAAAGAAGCATAGCTAGTGCTAGAGTTGTATGGCTGCTGCGTTTCAGTCACTGGTGGTGGTTGCTGGACTAATGGCATTACCATTTTGGAACTTACCCACAAGTCTACACCTTTTCCTCCTTCTCTATGCTTGAAGTCTTGAAATGGTTATAATTTGTAAAGGTTCATATTGTTGGCAAGTGCAGACTAGAGAGGATTGAGTTTAGAGTTTGATAGAGAATGAGAATGGAGCATTGCAACCAAAAATTTTCCCCTTTTATTTCAGGCAACAGGGCAAAGCCAAAGGTAGAAATTTTTTCTCATTTTACATCTTTTTAAGATCTAAAAAAGGAAATATAAAGTTTTGTAAAAAGAATGTCAAATTACATATTCCATTTCATCATATGTCAAAGAGTCACATAAAACTACTTGACAGAACTAACAGGAAAAAGTTGAATACGAAAGGAAATATACGTTTCATAAGGGAAAAAAAAATATCAAACTATAGTAAAAGGACTAAATCCACCAAAAACTTATAATACAAGGATTTCCAATAGAATTTGACCTTATCGAATCAAAGCCTTTTTTAATCATTTCTTGGAATATCTTCAATCGTGCGATTACAGTTGAACGACGGTGCGATACCAACCTCGGAGTCCAAGTCGATGCTGACCACTGACTCACACTATAAAGATATATTTATGGCTAATTACTAAAAAGGCCTTTAATATATTATACATTGATTACATAATCCCTCATACTATTTTTATAGTCTTTTTTACTCTCTTCATTTTAATGTTAAAATAAAAATAATTTTAGTTTATAAACTAATTTGCATTTAATGCTGCTAATTTGATGAGAATAAATTATTAAATAGAAAATAACCTAATAGTTTTTGAAAGTAAATCAAAATAATATTTTAAATTTTTTTGAAAATTTCAAGAAATTAATATAAATACTCTTTTAAATTTTGAAAATTCTTGAAAATTTCTTATATTTATAACGCACTTAATTACTTTTTTGAAAATTTGAATTGCATAATAAAAAATTAATATAAAAGCTTGGAAATTAAAATAATTGTACTTTTAGTCATAAAATCAGTACCTTTTTGGATAAAAATCATAGGTTAAGGCTATTAAAAATATCTCAAGAGCATTTTCGGTTTATCTATATTTAAAATATTCATATTTCCACATTTTCTCTTTCCCCCTCATTGCTAGCCATTACCTACGAAGCTGCTCACTGAATTTCGTTATTTAAACCATGTTAGCGGAATATTTAGTTTGGAAGATCATAACTCAATTTGCTTCAGTTCAGAACTTGAGCTACTACAAGCCTACAACTGTTGTAATCCCCATGGCACCGAGAAGAATTGATCATGTGGCATCGAAACCAGAAATGTGGAAGCATTTGAAAGCGAGGGTGGAAGCCAAACGACTAAAAGTAGAGATGGGAAAGGTAAGGGAAGATCAAGAATGCTTAAGAGTTGAGCAGAGAAATTTAATAACAAGGTTTGGAGAGATTGAGAGGTATTATGAAAATATGCAGTTACCATGCTTAGGTATTGGGTTGATATGTTAAGTTCCATGTTTAGAATTTTGACTTGTATATAGATAGTAGTTTCCTTGTAATATAGCTTGATCATAGGTTTAATTATCTATACTTGTATGTATATATTCATGTCTAATAATCAATGAGAAATCAATCTTTTCTCTCTATTCTTTACATGGTATCAGAGCAGCTTTCTTGGGCTATTGATTATCACTCTTATTCATCACATTCAAAATAGCCATACCTGACAAAGAAAACTCATTAACGCAGTCTTCATTCGATCCCTCTCATCCTTTTTTTGTTCATCACTCCGATCAGCCTGGCCATTTACTTGTTCCCATCAAACTAAATGGTGCTAACTATCAATCATGGAGTAAAGACATGATCCATGCTCTTACGGTCAAAAACAAAATTGGCTTTATCGATGGATCCATTGAAGCTCCTTTACAAGACAAAAATCCTGCAGCATTCACACTATGAAATCAGTGCAACAGCATGATTTTATCATGGTTAACACACTCGGTTGAACCGAATCTTGCAGAAGGCACAGTGCACGCAAAAACTGCACATCAAGTTTGGATTGATCTTCGAGATCAATTTTCTCAAAAGAATGCACCAACAATTTTCCAAGTCCAAAAATCCATTGCTACGATCACGCAGGGGACCATGTCCGTAGCATCTTACTACATCAAACTGAAAACGCTATGGGATGAATTGGATACTTATCGCAATCCGTTCATCTGCAACCAGACCACGTCACATCTGGAGCAACTTCAGGAAGACAGATTAATGCAATTTTTAATGGGACTTAATGAGTCATATAAAGCTGTTAGATCCAACATTCTCATGATGACGCCTCTTCCTAATGTACGACAAGCATATTCTCTGATTGTACAGGAAGAAACACAAAGACAACTTTCATCCGAACCAGTCGAGAACTTCACCATTGCTGCAGCTGTGCAAAACAAGGTGCAATTTTCCAAATCATCATCTAAATTTTGTGATCATTGTCATAGATCTGGACATACTATCAATGAATGTCGTACCTTGAAATTTCATTGCAAATTTTGTGATAAACGTGGACATACTGAGGATCGTTGTAGGTTGAAGAATGAAAGAGTAGATGGCAATTCTTCGAGCCAAATCCGCGGAGGAAATCGAAAAAATGGGAAATCTATCCCTCGAGCTAATCTTTCTGAAACTTCTAATGAAAAGGAGGAAAAGAACTCGAATAATCTTCAGGGATTTTCAGTTGAATATCTTCAACAAATAGCAAAGGCATTAGCCTCGGTGGATCAAGGAACTTCCATTAGTAATGTTGATGTTTATGCAAACGCGACAGGTTTGTTTTTGATATCCAAAGCTTTTGCCAATTCAGCCACGTCAAACTCGTGGATCTTAGACAGTGGTGCTACTGACCACATGTCTTCGGATTCATATCGTTTTAGATATACAAAACCACCGATAGTACATTCAGTCAATCTACCGAATGGAGCCACTGCTCCAATCACAAAAATCGGGAACATAGAATTCAGTCCTGATATTACCCTTAAAAATACCTTATGTGTTCCTACTTTTCATCTCAATTTAATCTCTGCCAGTAAACTTACTAGAGATTTAAATTGTCGCATTATATTGCATCCTGACTCATGTTTTTTGCAGGACTTGATGACGGGGAAGATGATTGGCTCGGGTAAACAACATGGAGGTCTCTATCACATAATGCCTACGTATTCACCAGTTCACTCTTTTCAAGCCTCTAGCACACCAGATCTGTGGCATATGCGCCTCGGACATCTATCCCATTCCCGTTTCAAATTAATTTCTCCTTTGTTATCCTTGAATAAGAAATCTGTTGATTTTCATAATTGCAGTGTTTGTCCTTTAGCAAAACAAACAAGAAAACCTTTTCCTATCAGTTCAATCACCACTAAAGTTCCTTTGGTCTTAATACACTGCGACATGTGGGGGCCTCATAAGATTGCCACACATACAGGAGCTCGTTTCTTTCTCACCATCGTAGATGATTACACACGTTGCACTTGGATTTTTTTAATGAGACACAAATCTGAAACTCAATATCTTTTATCAAAATTCATCCATTTTGTCTATACACAGTTTGATACTTCCATTAAAATCCTAAGGACTGATAATGGTACTGAGTTTGAGCCTCTTAAAACCTTTCTTTATGACCACGGTATTGAGCTTCAAACTTCTTGTGTCAACACACCACAACAAAATGGTGTTGTTGAACGAAAACATCGTCACATCCTTAACGTGACTTGTTCCCTTAGGTTCCAATCTAATGTTCCTTTAACCTTTTGGGGCGATTGTGTCTTGACTGCTGTTTACCTAATAAATCGGCTCCCTACACCAGTTTTATCAAACCAAACACCATATGAGCGTCTATACAACAAACGTCCAAAACTTGACCATCTCAAAGTTTTTGGCTGTCAATGTTATGCCACCAATGTTCATCGCAAACTCAAATTTGATCCTCGAGCTATCTCTTGTGTTTTCGTCGGATATCCCAATGGACAAAAAGGATACAAACTCTATGATCCCACTACTTAGAAATTTTTTGTCGGTCGTGATGTACATTTTTGTGAAAATGTTTTTCCTTTTTCTCAAAAAGTTTCATCTCATTCACCAAACTTGCAGCCACAATTAATTTTGGATGCTGATCAGATTTCTTTCCCAACAAGTCATGCCCCATCTGCTGAAAATCAGCCATCATCTAGTGACCCTTTACCATCGAACAATTCATCATCCTCGACCAGTCCACCATCCTTTGCTCAGCCACCTAATATCACTTTATCATCACCATCCATTCCTCCTATTACTACCGAAGAAATGCAACCACCTTCCGTAGCTCTACCTGATGACCAAACTCTCCGTAGATCAACTCGAACTAAACAAGCACCACGTTGGCATCAAGAGTATATCATGTCATCTGAAGCCAATCACGCTGCCCCGAAAACAAGTCTGATTCACAATAGGCTCTGAGATAAGGGATAGGCACACCCTACCCTCTTGCTTTTGTGCACATAAATTAGAAACTTGGTATTTGATTGAAATGATATTACTGACTTGTTTAACATTAATTTGGTCAAAAGATTTACTTAAAAATCAGATTTATAATAAATTAATGAAATTTATACTTTATTATTCTATTCAATTGTTATATAAATTTCATATAAATTGATTCAAAAAAATATAAATTTTATAATTTCATTTTAACTCTTAACTAAGAGAATAAACGCGTTTAAATTTACGTCTTTTTGCACAAACAATAATAGTGATAAGAATCAAGTTAACACTCAGTTGACCATATAAATATAATTTTAGTATTAATTTATTCTTTCTATTCGTATATAAACAGGGTGATTGAAATTTTATAGATTTGCTTGTTGCATACTGGTGAACAACGGGAAAGACGTGGGAGCAGTTTCAGAATTGGATTAAATATAGAAATTTACTTGAAGAATCCTAAAAATGATGACAAGGACAAATAGTAAGCGCAAAAGCTGGTGGTAGGAATCTATGCCAAGGTAAATATACGAATAAATCAGTTCCCTTTGCCCTCTAGGGTTCGAATATAGTTTTTTTATTTTTATGTTTTGGGTAAATTTTATAGTTTATGTTTAAGATTCGTGTTTGCTTATTTTAATAATATTGTTTTTAATATTTAAACATGTTTTCTTTCTTAAGAGTGTAATGTATCTTACCATTACATTTAACAATTATTGGTAAATTTATCTAAAGAAATAATTATTAGGTACATGCTTTATTTTTATTTTTAGGTATAATTACAGATGGTTCTTCTCAGTTTTATGGCCTAAAATTAATTTTAATATATTTAAATAAAGTATTTTTAACTATATCTATTTCTTGATTTAAACTTAATTCAAATATTTAGAGAAGAAATCCGTCATTTTTTCCATCCACTTGTTGGTGTTTACATGCTTTATTTAACCAATATGACGAGATAATCTCATATATACATATATATATATATGATATTTTCTTGATGTGCTCAGCCATTTGATTAATGTCTTTTAATGGCTGAAACAAGTAATGTGTTGATCATATTGGTCTCCACAGATGATAACCCAATAAAACAGCGTACCAAGCTGAAGAGCAGTTTTTAAATTTAAAATTGAAAATTTGTTTTTGGTCTAATTAAATAAAAAATAGTGATGATGAAGATTCTGAATCAAATCATTTTAGAAACAAATGAAGAAGCAGAGCAGCCAGCACATGCTCAAAATCATTAGTGAGATGGCAAGATTCAGATGCACACGCAGAAAGAATCTGCAGTTTTATTCATTAAACCGTGTCATATACATTCACCCTCCATCATTAACAAGTTGAATAGCAGTTTCGGCATGATTTAAGGAAGGATCACCAGTTTTCTCTGGTGCCACGATGGAGCTTTTAGAGCCCACAACACTACAGATACAGTAAAGTTGAGAGCTTGAACTGTGGTTTCCATGAGTTGTATGGATTTAGGAGGACCCACTCTTTATCCTGGCCTGGCTTCTACTAAAAAGGCCTAGCAAGATTATATCAATTGGATCCTTGGTTGGCAGGTTGTTGCCTTCAGCTCCAATGGTATTTTGGACTGTGGACTATGCTATACAATGGGCTAAATTCAATTTCATTCTCAGCCAATACCAGTAAATATCTAGTTCTCTCAAAATAAATTGTTTTTAAAGCATTTAAAAGTTAGCAAAAAAGGACATTTCAAGATGGTGTTAACTATTTTTTTCATAAATTGTAAGGTATACAATTTAGTCCCTCTCAAAATAAATGAGGTAGTTGTGTCCTTATATTATTCAAAACTAAACAAATACAGGTAGTTGAGCACAATGCCAATTATTTCTGTTATTAAAACCTAGATAAAAGTAGTTGTATTAAGAGTTAGATTGTATTTTGTTCCCTCTAATAAAAAAATGGGCAAATTAATTATTATACATTAGATCAAAGAGCAAAGTAATCATTTCTGTTAAGATTTCATCTCTTTCTATTGTTAAAAATTGGAGTGACTGACAAAATTACTAGACAATGACACGTGGTATGCCATATGTATCTTAAGCTGACGTACAAGAATCAATTTTTAACCATAGAAATGAATGAAAGTTATAACAAAATGATCAATTTCTCTTTGATCTAATGTCCAAGAACTAATTTGTCCACTTTTAATACATGGACCAAAATATAATCTAATTCCTAATACATAGGCTTTTATGTTACTTTTACCTCAAACATGATTTGACAAAAAATTATCACCCAACTAATTACGTTTGTTTTATTTTTGTTCAATTTTATTAGTTGTTGTTAACTTTATGACGGAAAGATAATATGACAATTTTAAAATTGACATGATAATAAATTTAACAATTACTATTTAAACATTGTATAAATTTAATCATAATTCTTAAAAAAATTTATACTCTATATTTATAGAAACCCAAAATATGCCTAAATCTAATAATGTTGAGAAAGCCACAACAATTGGGTTATGATGACCCTGTAAGTGTTTATTGCAATCCATGAATTTGTTAACAATCATATTGTTCATCGTAGGCAAAATTTTGTTCATCAGACTAAGACACTCTTCCATTGCTTGTGCTTCTTTAATTTGACTAAACTCATAATTGCAATTACTGCCCCTCTAAAACACATAAAAATTTGATTTTGAATAGTAAAATTTGATAAATTAGTTGCTTTTCAAACTAAAATTTAATTTTGAACTAAAATTTTAATTCTAATTTTGTGACACCCCAAACTCGACCTAGATGTTATAGTCAGATTATGGAGGTCACATCACTAAATAAAAGAAAGTACTAGTGTTTTGAAGAACCAATTCCAGCAAGTTAAAACTTTATTGTCTCATTTAAAAAAAAAGAACACTTCAAACATGTCAAAATATTAAGTTAAATTCTCTTATAAACGTACCCACTGAAATTATTTTTAATGAAAACCTCATACTTAATTTGTAGCGACAATTACTTGAAAACTTAAAGTTTCGTTTTAGTCTCTTTAGGAAAAAATATTTATAAACCCGGCCTAGACGTTACAGTCGGATTATGGAGGTCACATCACTAGATAAAAGAAAGTACTAGTGTTTTGAATAATCAATTCCAGCAGGTTAAAACTTCATTGTCTTGTTTTTTTTCTAAAAAAAAACATTTCAAACATGTTAAAATATCAAGCTAAATTCTCTTATAAATGTGTCCGCTGAATTTTTTTTTAATGAAAACTTCAAACTTAATTTGTAGCAACAATTACTTGAAAACTTAAAGTTTTATTTTGGTCTCTTTAGGAAGGATTATTTATAAACCTAGCCTAGATGTTACGGTCGGATTACGGAGGTTACATCACTAGATAAAAGAAAGTACTAGTGTTTTGAAGAACCAATTCCAGCAGGTTAAAACTTTATTTTCTCGTTTAAAAAAAAACATTTCAAACATGTCAAAATATCAAGTTATATTCTCTTATAAACGTACCCACTAAAATTATTTTTAATGAAAACCTCAAACTTAATTTGCAGCTACAATTACTTGAAAACTTAAAGCTTCATTTTGGTCTCTTTAGGAAGAATTATTTATCATTTGAGCTTTATTTAAACTATCAATTTTAGACCTTGTGAGCACAATATAGTCCGAAATGTCTGATTTAAACACATAGAATAAAACCATAATATAGACTTCCAATAGAACTCAAATTCCAATAAATAGCCAAAACAAAAATAAATCAGACATGCGCAACACAAGATTCAAACAACAAACCTCTAACATATAATCACATTACCTATCCACTAATCTAACTTAAATTATTTAACACTAGATAACATATCATGCTTATAAAATTGGGGCGTTACAAATTTTCTTTTCTATTCTTATTAAAATTCTTATTTTATAATATTATGTCTAAAATTAATATTTTATATTTTTAAAAGCATATTTTTACAACAATAATAAACACTATCAAATTTGTTAAGAGCTATTTTTATCTCAATGATAAACTAACTCTATAGAAATATTAGTTTTTTTTTACCATTCTAGTAAAGGAAGTGGAACTTTTTAACCTGATATCCGAAGTTTCTTTCCAAGTAGCACGTCAATGCTATGATTTGCACCTTCACCACCTAAAACTTTCTCCATCTTTCTTGCCAGAATTTTTTTAATCTTCATTATGAACAATATGATTGTTGCAGAAAACTAAGTACTCACAGCATTGTCATGACCAAAATATTGTGGGTTTCTCAATATTATCAAACTTACGTGTAGCATTTAAAATTTTCAAATTAAATTATGGGTTTCGAAATTAAGATAGAACTAATACAATAGGTTAACGTTAAGAGTTAAACTTATTCTTATGTCAATTTTAGAACTATTGCATCATTTTTCATCACAAAATTGACAACAAGTAACGAAATTAAACCAAAAAAGATAAACAAGATTGGTTGGGCAACCATTTTAAAATTTTTATAATTGAGTGACTTACTGTGCAATTTACTCAAAAATAAATACAGTTGTAAAAAGTATTGGCACATGTAAATCCACTACTAGTTAAATTTTAAAAAGTCCTTTTTTATATATATTAAAAATATGTAAGGATAAATTTGCGTCCAAAATATTCGGAAGGAGATATAAGGCTAGTAAATTCTCTAATTTACCCTAGTGGTTTAAAATAAAATTTAAAACAAATTTTTATAATCTTAAAAGAAATAAATCTTAAAATTATACATGAACTATGGTTTAATGTGCAATTGTATAAATGAATTTTGATTTTTGTGCAATTTTATACATGAAATTTTGATTTGATCCAATTCTTGTAAATTATTCATGCAATTATTGATATAACATCATTTTATGTTTATATATTGCATAAATAAATAATTATATTTATTCAATATAAAGATAAATTGATGTATTTATTTCTTTAAATTTATATGATTAAATTAAAATTAAAGTTTTACATATAAATTTGAACCACAATTAGAGTTTCATGTGTATGATTGTACCAAATTAAAATTCGTGTATAAAATTGCATATTAAATCAAAATTCAGATTTATTCCATTTAAAAAATACATTTATTGTGAAATTAACTCTCCCACCCAGTAGCCAGCTGCATCTTCCTTCTCTTTATATTTCTTCCTTTTTCTCGCTAAAAAAATTCAAGCTTTCATCATCCTTAGAAATATGGAAGAACGAATGAACATAAGAAGAATATGGAGAACTTACATTTCATTTATTGTGGGAAGAAACTTGGCATCTACCATTGTAAGAGTGTATTCCTTTAGTTATGAGAACTAGGAAAAACTTATACAAGTCATTTGAATATGAGACTAATGCACTAAAATCCTTTAAGAAGTTTGCCTTGTGACAAAGACCAAAGGTGAAGTGTACGTTGTAGTTTCTTATAAAAAAATATCGTGAAGAAGTCGTAAACTCTCTCAAACCTTTAGAAAGAAGTTCTTGTTGAATTGATGTATGCTTTTATCGAAAATTTCGTTATTGATGCAAAGATTTCTAAAAATTGTTAGTGGTTTTTTATTCTTCTCTTCTATATTTTGTTGTTTAAGATTTCAGAAATTGTAATATATTTACTAAGTTAAGCCCCCTTTTGTGATTTGGTGTGAAAGGTTTTTTATTTTATTTTTTATTGAATAAAGATATGGTAAGACACTACTATTTGGCTACCCAGTAATCTTAGCCCTTAACATCCTTGCATTCTAAGTTAATCAGCCATTCAAGTGCATTGAATTCTTAACTTCTTCTGCCCCCTTAAACAAGTCAAATTGAGAGCGACGGTGGGGAGGGCTGTAAATGAACCGAGTTTGAATAAATAAGCCTCTATTTATGTTCGTTTGTTTATTTTTAAGTTTGTTCGTGTTCAGTTTCTGTTTGTTAAGAATTTTAATTTTTTTGTTCATGTTCGTTTATTTAAAATTATGTGTGTTCATGTTCGTTTGTTTAATGTTTATAAACATGTTCGTTTAACTTAATCGAACAATGTTAATAAATAATAAACATGTCCATGAACATATAATTGAACATGTTCACGAACAATGTTAATAAATAACAAACAAACAAACAATAAATACATACATACATACATACATACATACATACATACATACATACATACACACATATATTGTTTAGATATAAAATAGTCAAATGTAAATATTAATAATTATATTATAAATGGAAAAAATACAAACCAAGATAAATTTATTAATATATGCTAATGGAACAATAAACGAGTTTTAAGATAATTTTATTAATATATACTAATGAAATTCTTATAAGAAAATATCATTCATAAATAAATGAGCTTATAAACGAGCCAATAAACGAGCTTGTTCGTGAGCATAAGCGAACCGAACACACCTCTGTTCGTGTTCATTTGTTTATTAAACGAACATAAAAATTTTGTTTATACTCGCTTATTTAACTTAATAAACGAATGTTATATAAACGGTTCACGAACAGTTCATTGAACGTTCTGTTTATCTACACCCCTAATGGTAGGGGGAGAGAGCCGAGATGGGGGAGGGGAGAGGGTTTTTTTTAATTTTTTTAATATTAATATAATTATTTTTATTTAATATTAATATCAATTTTAAATTTATTATTATATTTTTTTAAATTTTTTTATGTATTTTTATATATTTCTTTGAATGTTTTAGAATTAGGACTAAATTGATAACATTTGTAAATGTTGAGGGCTAATTTTTAAATTTATGACTAAATCGATATAATATGTAAAAGTTGAAGGCTAAATTTGTTATTATATCGAATTTTCAACTGCCACATCAACTTGCCATTTGTGATTTTAACATGAGTGACCAAAATGATCGAACTATGTAATGTGGGTGTTCAAATTGCAAACTTTCTATTTTTGGTGTATAAAATGAATTTTTTTTATAATTAGTGACTATCTATATATTTTACCCAATAAAAAAAAGGTAAGAAAATTTGAAGCGGTAATTTTGAAAGATGATTTATGTCTTATTAGTTCCTTGCGAAGGATGTTGTGTAGAAGTCGTAAACTCTCACAAACTTTCTAAAAAGAAAATACATGCTCTATTGATGTATGCTAGGTTTCATTATTGGTTTGAAAATTTTTAAAAATTGTTAGTGATTTTTCTCTTTTATATTTTACAAAATGTTATTTGTTTTACTAAGTTAAGCCCATTTTTGTGATTTGGTGTGAAATGATTTTTTTCATTCAATCATATATATTCATTAATGGGTGATTTTGAAAGATAGATTTTAAGAGGATTTAAACAAAAATTATCAGGTTTATGGGGTTGGGAAAAAAGATAGGCTCATTTAAAATATGAGTAGGATTTAGATTCAAACATTCAAGGCTTGAACCCGTCCAAATGCATTGTTTAAGTTTATATTATATTATATACATTATTTGTATCGTAATGTAAACATTAAAAAAAATAAGTTGCATGTATATTGACCGCAAGCATACATGCGCTAAAAATGTACAAAATATTTAAACAATTAAAAATGTTGTTTTTACTGCAGGTGTACAAGTCAAATTGGTAAATGTAATTGTCAAGTTAATTACGAGTTAAGTAATTACTAATCTAATTAAGTTAAAAATTACTAGTTCAATCGAATAAAAGTTGCTATTAATATTAATTCTAAATTAACAACTAAGAACATTAAACTAACTTTCTTCTTTCTTGCTAAAAACGATAAAAATAATGAAACGATGATCGATTAATTCACTAATCGCTAACAAACATATTCTGATTGTATTATTTACCACTCCAAACTAGGAATATGCTCTCAATCTCAGCCTAATTAAGAGCTACCACCTAAGCCCTCTTCTGTGTCTCACTTAGGCATATAGTTTTCCTCTCAGTCTCACCACTCGACACAATTATATCAAAATATTACATAACAAACTCTCCTCTCAGTCTTGTTTGTTTAAATATCTCACTGGAGTTGTCGATTCTAGTGTGTTAAAGAATTTTGCATAATAACATAAACAATTAATCAAATATAGATAAAAACTTAATTTAACAATTAACTCATTATTTGACCAACACAAATAATTCAGCACAAATAATGACCAACACAAACATTTTATCAAACATATGATAAACAAAATGTAAAAAACAAGAGTTTTGAGAAATGCTCATTTATATAAATCAATCGATTGAAGTGCAAGAACTTGGGTAATTTCCGATTGCAAAATTTCCAAGAAGAAGTAAAAAGAATCCACGACGAACTTGTTGGAAAATAATGGATATTTTAGAACTTTAAAGCATATTATTTTATTGATAAAATTGAAGGTTTGAATAATAAATTATGGATTTATATTCTATATAATATGCTCAAAATTGATGAGTGATGAATAATAAATTAAGGCTCAAATTAAACAATAGTTCTGTCTCTTGATGAACAGTTGTATCTTTTGAACAATTGTATTTCTTGGTGAACAGATTCATTGCTTTTGATTTAATATTGCATCTTTTCATTCATTGTGTTTGCTCACTTATATCTATTTAACTTTTCAACAAAACTTTTCATTAATCGGTCTAAATCTCTTCATTCATTTCCTCTCCTCTATATAAAGGCAAGTTAAGAGACTTCCAAAACACATCATCAAAAACCATCAATATAAAAAATTCATTTTAAATTCATTCCTCCTGGTGATAGAGAAAAGGCAAGATTGTATTCAATTGATCACTGTTGTTGTGTTACTACTGTGATCGTTTGTTGTTGTATCCTAGGAGACAGACGTCCAACATTACTCAAAGCACCGATGAGAGGTCAAATCTGTCTTAAGAAAACTGTTCATATAGACCTCAACAAAATTATTTTTCTAATTTTCAACTCTATTCGATTACAGGTATTCTGTTGTGTTACTGCTACTGCATTGTATTGCATTATTATTGTTACAGACATATTCATACTACATAGGATATTATATTTTCTTACACTAGTATCTAAATTAAAAATAAAATAAAACCAAATCTACTAAGAAAAGTATATAAAGGTGCCACTACTATTCCTACTCTAATCTAGAATTTATATTCCTACTCTAATCTAGAATTTATCTTCCCAAATAAAACTTAATAATTGGTTGTATAAGACAAAAATACCCCTATTCTCATTTTACTACATAAAGGCTGAAGGCTAAAATATGACACTAAAATGCCCTTTAAAAATTAAGTTAATGCTCTAACTAGGCAAGAAATCATCGCGACATGAAGGCTCGATGTCGCAACATTGCTCTGTTCCACGTTGCGCAAGATCGACTGTTTTGGCCTTACTTTGCTTTCTTCTCGCTATTAAATGTCATGATTTTCTCAGCTCATAGTCGTGAGTCTCTACTATAGTTCAGCCAAAATGTGCATTTTAAGCTTCCGAATCTTCCTATACAATCACATGACTTTTGTTAAGTATAAAAAAATTGTTAAAACTATAAATAACATGGGAAAAAACACTCAAAATGACTCAAAAGAACAATTTTACTATCTAAATATCTAAAAACTCGGATTGACATTAAAGCAACTCGATTCTACTTAAACAAGTGCTAAAATGTGTGTGAAAAGACATCAAATGCATATCAAATCACAGTATGTATCTACTATAAATTTTTAATAAATGAAAAATATATATTTTAAATATTAATATTAATATTATATTTTTCAAAAAAAAAGGACGAACTTAAAATAGGCTTGGGTTAGTAATTTACAAATATAAGTAAGCTTCAGGCAAAATTTTAGACTTATATTTTAGACCAAATTGAACTTTGACATACATAATAAGAATTAATATTATACTTAAACCCGACTCGCCTCATGAACACCTCTACCATCATACCCCACTACTAACATTGAATAATATTTTTGCATTCAAAAAGTTCTTCTTTTTTTATAAATTATAATATTATAATATTATTTTTTAATAACTCATCATTTATGACATTATAGATTAACATTAAAAATTAATTTCACAATATTATAAATTTATAACATTATAAATTTAAAAATAAAACATACTTCAATAATATTATAAACAAAAATATCATTTTTAAGTAAAATGATTGTTATGTTTTATTATAAATAAACATTATAAATTTATATTTTATTAAATGGGTTTCTAAAGTATTTAAGATAATCATATAAATAAAAAAAATTAAATTTTAGACGTTGAAAATATGTTGATCGTTATGTTTTTTATATTTGTTACAGGAAAAATGGTTTAATTATTTTCAACTCCTAAATGAATTAGGACAAAAGATGAACCAGAAACAGTTATTAGGCCCAAAGAATAATTATATTATTAGTCACATCATTGTTATCAATACCATGATGCAGGAAGGGATATTTAGAGACTAGAGAAGATGAACAATATATTAAGAAAGACATTTAGGGCTAATTTAGCATTATTTTTGAAAAGTAATTTTAAAAAATCTTGTAAAAAAGTGTGTTTGAAATGTTTGATTTAAATGAGTGTTCAGTATTGCCGTTAAAAATTGATTTTGATAAATAAAATGTCCATTCTAAATATGGTATTATAAAGTAACAAATATACATTTAAATAATGTTCAAATTAGTTAATATTATGATATTTTAGCAAGAATATAAAAATAATTTATTATAGATTATTTTAAATATTTTAATATATGAAATATTAATTTTAAATATTTTAAGTAATTAATATTAATTATTTATAAATTTTAATTAGAATATATAAACTTTATTTTAAATATTTAAATATAAACATTAAATATTTGTAATTAGATATTAACACAGTTGTATTATTTAAAAAAATATTTTTTTTATTTTTAATTAATAATTTTAACACCTTTGTATTATTTTATTTTAAAATTTAATTTGAATATATAACTCATATTAGATATTAACTTAACATAAAAAACATAAACCTGACAAATTAAAATATTATATATACTTGGATTAAAGTTCCAAAAAGGGGTAATATTTATATACCAAATATAAATATTAAAAAAATTTACATTAGCATTTACAATTTAAAGTGAATTCGTTAAACTAAAAGTTATATCATCTCTTGTTAATTCCATTTCAAAACCACTTGAATTGTTTAATTTACCATCATCATAATCATCATCACTTTCTTCATCATGCACACCTTCTGTATCAACAATATTCTCATATGCCCTGTTAATATTTTTATATTCTAGAAAATCTTCATTATTTCGACCGACATATTTTCGGATAATGTGTATCGCCATTGTAGCAACAACGATCATCGTTTACTTTTCAAAACTATAACTTGACAAAACCCTTAAAATGACATTTTTTCTCAAAATATCAAAAGTTCGTTCAATCACACTACATAATGATCAATGTGAATGATTGAATATCTCTTCTTTACCAGATATCAGTCTATCTCTACAAAAGTCAGGTAAATGATATCGCTGACTTCTATATGGTCTAAGATAACCTTTCATTTGAGGATATCCAGAATAAAAAAGATAATATTTTTCAACATGTCATAGTATAACAAACAATTAATTCAAGAATTGTTTAATTTTTAAAATTATCAATTAAAGAACTTATACTTCATTATTTTTAAAAAAGAAATAAATGAAATATCTTACCATTTGGTGGGTATAGAAATTTGTATTGTGGATCTCGAATTGCATCAAGAAATAATCTAGTGTCATGTGTCGATCCCTCCCATCCAGTCATAACAAAGGTGAAACACATATTAAAATCACACACTGCCATAACATTTTGAGGCGGGACACATTTTCTTCCAATGTATGGAATTTGTTCATTTGGTTGAAGAATAGCGGCAATATGAGTACCATCAATTGCACCTATGCAATCTTGAACAAATAATCATATTAGTCTCATGCATAGTTTTAATTTACCAAAAATATTAAAATATAATAATATAGTATTAAGTGTTAACCTTAAAATGCGGCATATATCTAGAATCGTTATGTATTTGTTCTGGTATTGAGCTAAAAAAAGATCTTCGGGTGCAATTAGCTCAATGGTCATCCTTGAAACTTTCTCAAGCACAATTGCAAAGTATTAACTTATTGTTGCTCCAAACCTTTGAAATATTTCTCGACATTAGGAAACTTTTGCATCGGTGCCCAAGATGTACAAGAAAAATATCGGTTCCCAAGATGTACAAAAAAATTCCCAACATTTCACGAGACGATATGTGTCTTGAAGTTTGCAACTTATATCTTGTCTCCAAAACTCTCAACAAACTTGTGAATACTATTTTTGACATCCTAAAATTAATCATACAACGTGATTCATTACTGTCAAGGATCTCTCGGATCCATGCCTCACCTGGCTGTTTTGAGTCCATGCATGGTTGCTTTAATATATACTTCTTGTAATATAATTTCACGGAAGAAGATGCAACAATAAATTGTAACAATCCGGTTTTAGATAAATCAGAATAGTAGTTTCGGGACCACAAATCTGAGGTCATAAAATTATTTTAATATTATTTTTAGTGTTTACAACATGTTATTTGATATGTGTGAAAATTTCATATTTAATTTTACTGTTTGTGTACTTAATTTGATAAAAAGGACTTAATCGCGTAAAATGCAAAAGTGGTTTTCTATTTGTTAAAGTACTTATTTGCTATGGTTTATTAATTGTAAAGTACTTAAAATGGAATTAGGCCACTATTAAGGTTAGTGGACGGTAATGGACATAAATGACCTTATATTATATGATTTGCATGTTATATCATTAAGGGCAATTAAGTAATTTGGTATTTAAGTTAATAAAATTAAAACAAAACAAATGATATTCATTTGTTCATCTTAGTTGACTGAAATTGAAGAAGGAGAAGCCATTAAAATACCTTGAAGCATTCGACCATTGCATGATTCATTAGTAAGTTCATTTTTACTCAGTTTTTTTATGATTTTTACGTTTTTGAGGTCGTTACTTCGTATATTAGCTAGCCCGTGTCTTAATTTTCAAAATTTTTGATGATTTTGTGAAATTCCATTGATGAATATTCATGCTTTTTGTTGTTTGATGATGAAAAATAAATATTTGATATTAAATTATCATGTTTTGTAAAGTGATTTTTGACAAAAAAATGTCAAATAGGGATTAAATTGAGAAATGTGTAAATTGAGTGATTAAAATGTGAATTAAATGCAAGTTTTGAGCTGCTAGGGACCTCTAATAAATTCAGCTAAGCATGGGTGTGTTGAAATTTTGTGTAATTTTGTGATTTTGTGAAATAAGGACTAAATTGAATAAATGTGAAACTTTAGGCGCTAAAGTGCAAAAATGTCCAAATAGGTATTTTTGGATGAAATTGAATAAATAGGTGATTAAATGAGCTAAATTTGAATTCATTTAGATCAATGAATGAAGAAATTGGATTTGGATCGGGGAAAGTCGAAAGTTGTTGAATAGTCGTTTCGATCCGTTCGTTTCCGTATGAGGTAAGTTCATAAGTAAATAAATGTATTTGAATTCAAATAAATATATATTTTATGTATTCTCTAATTGAATTGTATAGGTATACACCTATTGTCGAATTGAATTGTATATGTATACTTATATTGCCGAATTGAATTGTATGTGTATACTTATATTGCCGAATTGAATTGTATAGGTATACACCTATTGTTGAATTGAATTGTATAAGTATACACCTATTGTCAAATTGAATTGTATATGTATACTTATATTGCCGAATTGAATTGTATAGGTATACACCTATTGTCGAATTGAATTGTATATGTATACTTATATTGCCGAATTGAATTGTATATGTATACTTATATTGTCGAATTGAATTGTATATGTATACTTATATTTCTGAATTAAATTGTATAGGTATACACCTATTTTCGAATTGAATTGTATATGTATACTTATATTGTCGAATTGAATTGTAATAGTATACTTATATTGCCGAATTGAATTGTATAGGTATACACCTATTGTCAAATTGAATTGTATATATATACTTATATTGCCGAATTGAATTGTATATGTATATTTATGTTGCCGAATTGATTGGTATATGTATTTATATATTGTTGATTTGATTTAATTATGAAGTCGAAAGCACCGAATGAAACTTAGGAAAAGTATAGGATACTGATGTCATGATATTATGACTTCCGAGTTGTAATTTTGTGTAAGACCATGTCTAGGACATTGGCATCGTGTATGATTCGTATAAGACCCTGTCTGGGACAGTGACATCGATATGTGTTAACATGTAAGACCATGTCCAGGATATGGCATTGTACGAACTTTACATGATTTACAAGTATCCTTAACAATTCCGAATGGTTCAATGGGCAATGTCAAATCGAGACGAAGGTGAATTTCAGTTAAATGGTTCAGGTATGTGTGAAGTTTATATGTTCATGAAATATTAAGGTAAGTTTAATACTTAATGTGGTAGTATGAATTTACATGAGTTTGTTGAATGTATATGTGTTTGAGATTTATTTAAATTCAATCTAGTTTAATTAAATTATAAATATCATTGAGATGATTTAATTGCTGATGGCTTACTAAGCTTCCAAAGCTTACTTTGTGCATTCTTTCATTGTTTTATAGATTATCGAAGCTAGCTTGGACTATTGAACATCTTGTTGGTACTTTTGAAGCTTTGTAAATATGGTATATGACATGTATAGGGTAGTGAACTTTTGGTACATTTTGAATTGTAAATTCTAGCCATGTGAGTTGGCTTGGTAATTGATGTGTACATATAATGGCTAAGTATTTAGCATGTTTTTTTTATGATAGGTAATGCCCTTGAATTTGTTCAATTTGGTTTGGATGTCTTGATGATTAGATGATGCAATTGGTATGATATTGAGATGATAGATTGGTATGTAGTTGAGGTATGAGTTAGTTGATTAAGTATTGGGAAAATGCATGTTTGAACTTAAGATGAATTGATGATTATAGTAAGTTAAATTGATATACTTTTGATTTAGTTTGTGGACATGAAATGAATGGTAAACGAATGGTTATAAAATAGTATGCAATGTGCATAGAATGAGTGGTTTCGGCTGGCTATTATTATGTGAAAAAATATTTAAGTTTTTCGGAAATTTTTATATGTGATCGGTTTAGTGCCAAACCACTTCCAAAGCATGTTTAAGGTCTCGTAGACCTATTTAAAGGACATTGTGTATGTTAATTAAATGTTGTGTTTGATCGGTAATACCTCGTAACCCTAATCTGGCGACGGTGACATGTTAAGGGTGTTACTTAAATAATCGGTTAAAACATTCTATGCGTTGTAAAATCACTTAAATAATCGGTTAAAACATTCTATGCATTGTAAAATCTCTTTCTTTTCCCTTTCATCATTACTTTCATCACTATTGGAATATTCTACCATACTCATCACCTATGAACAAATTTTATATCCAAAATCAAATATAAACAACTATTGATAAAACTAGATTACATATAAATAAGTAAAACATAAATTCAATATCCAAAAACCAAAAATAAACAACTATTGATAAAAGTAGTTTAGCATTATTGTTTAGTCACATAGTATATATCTCTAGACCCTAGAAGAGTTGAAAATTTTCAACTATCCTTCATTTCTGTCTTAACCCACAAAGCTCTAATCTTTGGATTAATTTATAAAAACATAATTCGCTTGTCTTTATTGAGTAATAATTTCAATGAGAAAAAGTATAGCAGACTAGCTTTTGGAACTTCCTCCGATATGCTATCAAGAAGTTTGACTGCTTGTGGAATACCATATGGATCCATAACAGGATTCAAACTAGATGTGGCTTAACTCATATTTTCAGCTGCATTGCATAGTTTTTTTTATTTGACTAGACAATCTTGCAGCCCCTCCAATTTGCTTTGAGGATTTCTTCCTTCCAGTTTTAAAATGTGAAGTTGGTATCTCAAGTGTTTTCCTTTTTTGACCGTTTCATCAATTTGAACATCATTTGAAATGTGAACATCGTTTCTCACACTTTCTTCCTCATTCTTTTCATGTATTTTGTTGTCAACATCCTTAAAAAATTCACTACGGAGTGTATTGAAAGAAGGTGCCCATGCTTTATCACCGGTTGTAACTACCTTCATGAACATTTGGTTTAACTTTCCTTCGAATTTAGACCAATGCCTGATGTTCTAAATTTTTGAGCTTTACACACAACCTACATATAAAATGGTATTTTAATAAGAATTTGTCAATAACCTCATAAATAAGAAAAAACAAAAATATCTAGAATAATTAATATACCTTTAGCGTGCTATCCTACCAATCATTTGGTGCATCAACAGTTCTTTTTATAGGATTCCACCCTAGACTAGTATCTCTGCATTTAAGTTTCTTCCAAGCCTTCCATTCTTTTTTGAAGGCATCCCACGTGTTTTTAAGTTGTCTTTGAGAATAAGCCTTGATTGTTTCTTTGTCGAAGTTGGTCATTGTAACACCCCTAACCCTTATTCGTTGCCGGAATAGGGTTCCGAAGCATTACTATAAAAACATAACTTAAAAACATTCATTTTCAAACATTTCATAAATCATATCATAATCAATTCAAACACACGCAGATCGTCCCTTGTTTGAGCCCTCGAGGCCTTAGAAACACTTTAGGAATTATTCGGGACTAAATCGAAAACATGTGAAACCTTAAGGAAAAAGTTAGAAAAATTCACACTGCAGATGTAACATAAGTGTGTAACAATCAAAATAAGGACACACGGCCGTGTCCCAGCCAGTGTCCGTGCCCGTGTAACTCTTTGGCTTGTGTCACATAGGTAAGCCACACGCCTGTGGGCCAGACCGTGTGCTAAGCTGTGTAACTTTAAAAAATAACTGTTAAAACCTAGAGAGGACACATGACCGTTTGTCACACACAGCTAAGACACATGCCCGTGTGGACAAGAAAATGGCTAAATCAAGTAATTTCTTTCACCCATTCAAACGTGAATCTACAAGCAACTTGTACATATAATTAAGACCTTAAAACATACCTAAATCATGCATAATAAGAACAATTACCTATACCAAATATCCATACAACCAATATGCCAAAAGACAACTCAAACACAATTCATCAAATTTACCAAAACATATGTATAATTAACCTTACATCCAATATACACATCTAGTTTCATATCATTTTAAAACATACCACAATTAAGACCATTTCTATCATAGAATCCTAATTCATCAACAAACCAAAACAAACCACAAGTATATACTTTCATACCATTCTATTTGAACCAAAAGGATACATATTTATAATCTTAGTAGAATGCATAACAACTTAGTTTAGTATTTTGTCCAAAAGATACCATAATAACCTATATAACCATATATACATGCCACAACCCTAAGGAGTACAAGAACTACCAACATTGATGGATAGTGTGATCCGAAGATTCGATCCGTCCAAAAGTCAGTGGTAACGATTTACAAAACAATACACAAAAAATATATAAGCTTATGGAGCTTAGTAAGAACATAGTAAATCTTTTAACTTAACAATAAGAGAACGAAACTCTTATTTTACTCGATTTGAAGTTGCCGAAGTGTAAAAAGGGACACATATGTGCAATTCAGGGGTATCGAAGTACAAACAGCGGCACATTAGTGCAATTCAGGGGTTACAAAGTACAAACAGAGGCACATAAGTGCAATTCAGGGGTATTGAAGTACGAACAGGTGCACGTAAGTGCAATTCAGGTATAATTAACATAAGCATTTAATTAGATATTTATAAGATGAAAATACGTATCAAAATTAAAATCTACATTTAAATACTAAGAACTTACCTCAACAACTCAGACGAAGAAATATGATCGAGCTAATCCACAACTTTCACCATCCCTCGGTTTAGGTCCGGTTGAGATTTATCCTGATCTAAATGAAAAAATTCAATATATTTAATACATAAACTATTAAATTTAATTCAAAATTCATAATTTTTAAAATTTACATTTTTACCCTTAATATTTTAACTTTATTACAATTTAGTCCTTAAGCTCATAAATGAGAATTTATACAATTTTATCCCTAACTCATGCTAGCCGAATTTACTATGAACACATATCAACTAATACAAATCATTATTTCACAATTTCACCATGTACTTTTACTATTTTACAAATAAGTCCCTAAATGATAATTTCATAAAAAATCACTTTACAAAAGCTATTTATTTAACAACAATGACTCATTTTCTTCCAACAAACTTCATAAATCAAGCAAGAACTTTCATGGAAAAACCCTAGACCTTTAAATTTTTTGCAAATTAGTCCCTGGGCTAGCTAGAGTAATCTACAATGATCCTAAAAACATAAAAATCATTAAAAACGAGTTCAAATTTTACTTACATGCACCACCAAAGATTGCCAAAATTTGAAGAACCCTAAATGGGTTTCTAACCTTCAATTTTAGGTGATGAAAGCACTTGGAGAAGATGAATGAGTTTTTTTGTTTTATTTAATTTTAACCTTTATTTACTAAATTACTTTTATAACCTTTAAAATTATTCATAATTTAAATAAAACCAATCTCATAAATGTCCACTATCATAAAAATGGTATAATTATTACCTAAGTACTCTTATTTTAAGGTCCTATAGCCATTAGATACCTTTAGCTACTAGAACTCTAGTTTTGCACTTTTTACGATTTAGTCATTTTTACTTAGTTAAACATGCAAATGTTAAAATTTCTTAACAAAATTTTAACATGACCTTAATCTCGTCCCGTAAACACTAAAATAATAATAAAATAAATATTTTTATGATAAATTTATGGTCTCAAAACTACTGTTCTGGTTTCACTAAAAACAGATTGTTACAACTTTCCCTCTAAAGGAATTTTGTCCCCGAAAATCTTACCAGAAAAGAGGTTCGGGTATTTCCATTTTGTAGCTTCTTTCGGTTCCCAGTTGGCTTCTTCTAACCCATGTCGCTGCCAAATGAATTTTACTAAAGATATGCCTTTATTTCTCAATTATTTAACTTCTTGAGCTAAAACTCTAATCGGTTCTTCACTGTATGTCATATCTAATTGAATCTCGACATCAACAGGTGAGATTACGTGTGAAGGGTCTGATTGGTACCATCATGACATAGGTATGTAAAATACATTATGGATCTTTTCTAATTCTGACGACAAAGCTAATCTGTAAGCTATTGGCCTAATTCTTTCAACAATCTTATACAGTCCGATAAATTACGGATTTAGCTTTCCTTTACGACCGAATCGAAGAACTTTTTTCCAAGGCGAGACTTTCAAGAATACTTTATCACTGAATTGAAGTTCAATGTCTTTTCTTTTCAAATTCACATAATATTTTTGTCAATCTGAAGCTGCTTTCAAACTGTCTTGAATTACTTTAACCTTTTCTTCAGTTTCTCTAATCAAATCAACCCCATGAATATTTTTCTCACTAAGCTCAATCCGATACAATGGAGTTCAAGACTTTCGACCATAAAAAGATTCATAGGTGCCATCTTTATACTCGATTGATAACTGTTATTGTATGTGAATTTGAACAACGATAGAAATCTCTCCCAATTACTTTTGAACTCTAAAACACAACATTGAAGCATGCCCTCTAGTATCTGAATCACTTGATTGGATTGACCATCAGTTCGAGGATGAAATGCATTACTAAAATGTAAACGAGTACCTAGAGCTTCATACAACTTGCTCCAGAATTGAGACGTAAACTGTGGATCTCTATCGAAAATGATGGAAATTAACACCCCATGTAATCTGACAATCTTAGAAACATATAACTCTGCTAATCTCTCGAGTGAAAAATCTGTATGCATTGGAATAAAATATGCGAACTTCGTCAGAAAATCAACAATAATCGAAACTATATCTTTCTTTCTTAGAGACAAAGGCAAACCCGATACAAAATCCATCGTGACGTGCTCTTATTTCCATTCCGGAATCATCACTGGCTGTAACAAACCAGAAGGTACCTGATATTCAGCTTTAACTTGCTGACACACTAAACACCTTGATACGAATTCAGAAATCTCTCGTTTCATACCTGGCCACCATTATATTTGTTTCAAATCACTGTACATTTTATTGCCACCAGGATGAATAGACAAACTACTATTATGAGCTTCTTGCAAAATATTCTGAATAAGATATGTATTTCTTTGAACGTAAATTCTACCTTTGAAGTATAAACTATCATCGGACCTAAGCTAAAATTTTGAATTATGAGTCGTTTCAATTCGTTTCTGTTTAGCTAACAACACATCATTGCATTTTTGAGCTTCACAAATCTGTTGTAAAAACATCGGTCTAGCTTTCTACTCGGCTAAGATTGAATCGTCATCAGTCAACGTCAATCATATTTTCAATGCTTGCAAAGCAAGTAAAGATTTTCTACTTAAAGCATCAGCAGTAATGTTAGCCTTTCCCAGATGGTAACCAATTATCACGTCGTAATCTTTTAATAACTCAAGCCATCTGTGCTGTCTCAAATTCAAGTCTTTCTATGACATCAAGTATTTCAGACTTTTATGATCTGTGAAGATATGACATTTTTCTCCGAACAAATAGTGTCACCATATCTTCAAAGCAAATACAATCGCTGCAAGCTCTAAATCATGCGTCAGATAATTTTTTCATGTGGTTTCAACTGTCTAGAGTCATATGCTATTACCTTTCCCTCTTACATCAAAACACAGCCTAAACTATTTAACAATGCATCACTATAAATCACAAATTCTTTACCCGGTGCTGGTTGAACCAACACTAGTGCCTCGGTTAACAATACTTTGAATTGATTGAAGCTTTGCTGACATTTCTCAGACCGCTCAAACCAAATGGCTTCACAAGAAATTCATAATGTCCGTACCTGGTCCTGAACGCGATTTTTGGCACATTTGAGTATTTAACTTGCAACTGATAATAACCAGAATGAAGGTCGATCTTTGAAAACACTATTGCACCTTTCAACTAGTCAAACAAATCATCAATATGTGGCAATGGATACTTGTTCTTGATTGTCACCTTGTTGAGCTATCGGTAATTGATACATAACTGCATAGACTCGTATTTCTTCTTAACAAATAACACAGAGCACGCCAAGGAGAAAAGTTGGGCCGAGCAAAACCCCTATCTGTCAACTTTTGCAACTGTGCTTTTAACTCTTTCAATTCTGTAGGTGCCATTCTGTATGGAGTTATCGATATCGGTGATGTTTTTGGCACCCATTCAATAACAAATTCAACTTCTCGAGTCAGAAGTAACCCTGGTAACTCCTCTAGAAATACATCCGTGAACTCACATACAATCGAAATCGATTCTAAGTTCAATTTTGAAACCCTAGAATCAACTATATAAGCAAGATATGCTTCGCAACCCTTTTTAACATATTTCTGTGCCATCATAGCAGAGATTATTCTAGATGTACTATCCAATTTTTCTGACTCAATTCGGACCCGTTTACCATCCTAATATTTTAGCACAATATGTTTTCTTCTACAATTCACAATAACATCATACAATGTCAACCAGTCCATACCCAGAATCACATCAAACTCATCGAATGGTAACAACATCAAACTAGCGGGAAAATCATAACTCCTAATTTTCAGTGGACATGATTTACATAACTGATTAACTAAAAGACATTAACCCAAGGGATTCGTAACTTTAATAGTATATTCAGTGAATTCAACATGTATTTTCTTTTTGTCTACTAATGTAGTGCATATATATGAATGAGTTGATTTGTGATCAATCAATGCAGATACATTAATATCAAAGAGAGAAAACGTACCCGCAATAACATCTGGAGCAGTAGCTTCCTATCAAGCTAAAATTGCATAAGCTCTGGCCGGTGTTCTCACTTCAGACCGTTCATTTATCTCGATGTACTTTCCTTGACTAAGAGTAGTATTTTTAACATTTCCAGGTCGTCTACCCTTCAGAGAAGTTGCTTCAAGCTTATTTGATTGAGTACCGAAATCATTTTGTTTATTAGGACAGTTACGAAGAAAGTGGTCAGTAGACCTACAGCGGAAACAAGCTCCCAATTTTTACCGACACTCTCCAAAAAGTCTTGTATTACATTCCTCACACATTGGAATGATTCTCTCTACATTTCTTACACTTTCAACACTTGCCGTCGGAGAGTTGACTAGCTAGAAATTGCTTTGTCTCAGTTTTCCTTTGTTAACGAACTCTGAAAGAGCAGCTGATCTACTCGTGTCATTTCTAAATTTCTTCAATAGAGATGTTTGAGAAGGCTTGGATGACCCTCTCTTGCTATAATCTCTAAATCTTGAATCTAATTATCGTTTACTTTTACAAATCTCTTCAACCTTCTAAGCTCGCTAAAAAATTCCTACAAATTCCCGTAACTTTAATGCTGCTACAACTATACGATCTTGTCATTCAACCCATTTTCAAATCTGATACACATTTCCTCCTCATTTGATATGATGTTACGAGCATACTTGCTTAATTGCAAAAATTCTGGTTCATATTTAACTACAGTCTGGTTTCCTTGTTTTAACTCAAGAAATTCTTTATTTTTCTGATCTATGAAAAACCGACTAACATGCTTTTTCTTGAATTCATTCTGAAAGAAGTCCTAATTAAACCGATCATCCAACACCATCATACTCAAGGTATCCCACCATAGATACACCTCATCTTTAAGTAAGGACACCGCACATCTCAAGCAATCTTCCAGGGTGCACAATAACTTCGCAAATACTCTTTTTTTGTTTAACAGCCAATACTTGGCTTTCGAAGGATCATCATCTACTGTACCTCTGAACTTTTCTGCTCCACATTTCTGAATTTTATCTATGAATACTCGAGTAACTGTTACAGGTACAGGGTTTGAAACATTCTAGGGTATTGAAGGAGGCCCAACAGGAGGTGGAGGTGGTAGTGTAACACCCCGAACCCGAGACCGTCACCGGAGTCGAACACGAGGTGTTAACAGACTTTAAACCACTTATAAAAAAATTTCCCAGACACTGCCAATCTGCGTACTAGTTGCTTAAAAAATCATATCTTGAGTTCAGAAACTCAGAATCCAGTTCCGTAAATTTTCCATGAAACTAGACTCATATGCCCATCTACATAGTTTTTTCTAGAATTTTTGGTTGGGCCAATTAGTACAGTTTATTAGTAAAAGTCTCCCATGTTACAGGGATCGACTACACTGACCTTTGCGCAATACGACTTGGATATCTCCCTGTACAGGGCTTTAATACTGATTTCGTTTGTTTCTATAGAAACTAGACTCAAAGAGGAATCTATACATATATGGCATGACTCCTAATTATCTCCGGTTAATTTATAATGAATTTCCAAAGTGGAAACAGGGAATCCAGAAACCGTTCTGGCCCTGTCTTACGAGAACCTAAATATCTCTTAACATACTATTCATATGATCGTTTCGTTACTTTCCTATGAAAATAGATTCATCAAGGTTTGTTTACATAATTTATTCACTATTTAATTCCCTTCCTACTATTTTTAGTGATTTTCCAAATCTACATCACTGCTGCTGTCAGCGTCTGCCTTTAAGGTAGACTTTACCTATTTCATAGTTTCCATGATTCAACTAGCCCTTTTAGCATAAATAGCACAAATTATGATAGTGATTAACCATTCCCATGGCCAATCCTTGTTAAGCATATCCACACCTCTCAATAACCATATCCATACCAAATGATTATAACATTATACTCAAACATATATAAGCCATTTTCGCATGGCTATCCAAAATTATACAAGTCCAAAGGGTCTATGACCCCCAACAAAAAGGGTAGTCCTATACATGCCATTTCGAAGTTCAACCAAAATTGTATCAAAAGGGGGCTTTGGTAGTGTGGACGGCTTCGACTTCAAAATTCCGAGTCCGATAGCTGGAGAACCAAAATCTATAAAACAGAGAATCAAGGAGACGGAGTAAGCAATTTATGCTTAGTAAGTTTTGAGCAAAGGGATTCCAGCACAACAAAAGTATAGCATTCATGTAGCTAAACGGATAATTTCATATGCACAGTTTTTCAATATCATACTTACTTCACATTACCAACCCTTTTATTCATACACAAAGATCAACTTAGCCAAAGGCCGGTAGCTCATTTATCAACTGAGCGGATACTAATTTGTAAGGGCTCAACTAATTCAAAGCACATACGAAACATACCTCGATGTTGGGATGTTTCAAGCGTATTAACTGAAATTTTTACAGAAAGATCATTCATTCCCAAATCACGTACCTTCGGAATTTAACCGGATATAGCTACTTGTTCAAATGCCTTCGGGACATAGCCCGGTTATAGTAACTCGCACAAATGCCTTCGGGACTTAACCCGGATTTAGTAACTCGCACAAATGCCTTCGGGCTTAGCCCGGAATTAGTATCTCGCACAAATGCCTTCGGATCTTAGTCCGGATATGGTCACTTAGCACAAAGCCTTCGGGACTTAGCCCGGACATCATTCAAATAACCATGCACATTTAACAATAAATCATGGCACATTCGTATTTCGTTTTCGTTAGCAAAACTCAAACACAAGACACTTATCATTCTTGCAATTTCGGCTCAATAGCCACACACAAAGAGCATGATTTTGATTTGCTTAAAACATGATCTGATCAAATCATAATTTAAGCTCTTTTACTCAAGAACTTACCTCAGATGTTGTCGAACGATTCCGATAGCTATTCGACCACTTTTTCCTTCCCTTTATCGGATTTAGTTCCCCTTTTCTCTTGAGCTTAATTAAACAAATAAATTGATTTAATCATTTGAGCATCGAAAAGAGGAACACAAGGCACTTAGCCCATATTTATACATTAGACATTAAAGTCACATATGTACGGAATCATGAATCAAACTCAACATTTTAGCTAATTTTCCCCCTTGGCTGAATTTTCTAAGCCAAGACAAAAGCATCAATATGCTTGCCTCTAACCGAATACATGCAACACCAATCTCCTTCCTATGGCCGAATATGCATGTCTATGTTGGGGCTGATTGCAACACTTAATACATTCTACAAGTATGGTCACTTGTATTGGCTAAACACCATTTTGTTTCAAGTTCAAAACTTGGCTAATACACACATATATACACTAGTAAAGCATCCTCTCCCTTTCCATCAATTTAACACATGCATTACTCATTAATATACAAAAATTATATTCGGCCTTAGCACACAACTTGCTAGCCGATTCTTCTCCATCTAGCAACCAATGCACATATGTGCTCACTCAAAAATGCTAAAAAGAAGATTCAAGAATCATCAATCCACCATCACATGCATCATTAACAAGCTTCATATTTAGCATGCAATGGCATTAACACAAAATCCACCTAGGCCGAATATCATCCCCATGACATAGCAAAGATTTGAACCATGGGCTAATTAGAACTCAAGCTAGCAACTAAAAACATGCATGAATCTCATGGCACAACCTCAAACATACCTTGATCTAGATACAAGTATGGCCAAACCTCCTCCTAATCCTCTTCCAAACCAAACATGAAGCAAGAACTCCTTCCTCCTTCCTTAGAATTTTCAGCCAAAAGAAGATGAAAAAGGATGAACAAAATTTTTCTTTTCTTTTCTTTAACTCACGGCAATGGGGGGGCATGGATGAGACCATTCTCTTTTTTTTTTCATCACTCCTCCCTTTCATTATTTAATTACCATGCTCATTATTTTATTGTTTCCACCCATGATTCACCAACACAACATGTCTATGACATGTCTTGCCCATCACACTTGGTCTACCATACTTGTCATGGCCGGCCACTACTAATAGAGGGGGGGGAAATTGACATGCAAGTCCCCCTTTTTCAACATGCACTAATAGGTCCTTATGCTTTGACCTATCACATTTCAAAATTTTCTCACATAAGTCCTATTTACTAAAACTCACATGCAATCGACTAAATCGAAGCTTGAAATTTTCACACATTCATAATTACATATTCTAGACAATAAATATCACATTCAAACATTTCGGTGACTCGGTTTAGCGATCCCGAAACCACTTCCTGACTAGGGTCAATTTTGGGCTGTCACAGGTAGAGTTGCTAGATTTGCATGTTTGAATTCATTGAACTATTGGTTCATCATTTCCAGAAATAGATTTTTCATCTCTTCACCCACGAGCTGTGGAAAAGGTGCACTATTGCTTACCTCAGGATTCGAAGCTTGAACATTACTTTCAGCTTCATTAACTATTACTCGATTTGGTTCAGCTGACATCTTGAATCTATAAGAAATAAAACGTTAGAACAGATCAAAAGCATCACACTATCACAGGGTATATATGGCATGTATTTATACTAAAGTATACTTTGCTATGTTAGTCCTATAATTGACTAAACTGTAGCTCTGATACCACTAAATGTAACACCCCTAACCTGTATCCATTGCCGGAATAAGGCTACGGAGCATTACTGTAAAAGCATAATTTAAAAACATTCATTTTCAAACATTTTATAAATCATATCATAATCCATTCAGACACATGCATATTGTCCCTTGTTCAAGCCCTCGAGGCCTTAGAAACACTTTGAGAATGATTCAGGACTAAATCAGACACATGTGAAACCTTAAGGAAAAGTAAGAAAAATTTACACTGCAGGGGTCAGATGGCCGTGTGGTCAGACTGTATGCCTCACACGGCTGAGACACACACTCGTGTCTCAAGCCGTGTAACAATCGAAATAGGGGCACACGGCCATATCCCAGCCCGTGTCTGTGCTTGTGTAACTCTCTGACTTGGGTCACAAGGCTAAGCCACACACCTGTGTAACCTTCGAAATGGCCTTACACACCCGTGTGCTAGGCCGTGTAACTTTTGAAAATAACCATTAAAATCTACAGGGGACACACGACCTTGTCGCATGGCCGTGTGTCACACACGGTTGAGACACACGCCTGTGGCTTAGGCCGTTTGGACAAGAAAATGGCCAAAATCAAGCCATTTCTTTCACCTATTCAAACATGAACCTACAAGAAACTTGCAAATATGGTTAAGACCTTAAAACATTCCTAAATCATGCATAATAAGATCAATTCCCTATACCAAATATCCACACAACCAATATGCCAAAAGGCACATCAAACACAATTTATCAAAGTTACCATGACATTTGTATAATTAACCTTACATCCAATATACACATCTAGTTCCATATCATCTTCAAACATACCACAATTAAGAGCATTTCTATCATAGCATCTTAATTCATCAACAAACTAAAACAAACCATAAGTATATACTTTCATACCATTCTAGTTGAACCAAAAGGATACATATTTACAATATTAGTAGAATGCATAACAACTTAGTTCAGTATTTTGTCCAAAAGATACCATAACCACCTATATAACCACATATAAATGTCACAACCCTAAGGAGTACAAGAACTACCAATGTTGATGGATAGTATGATCCGAAGATTCGATCCGTCCAAAAGTCAGCGGTAACGATCTACAAAATAATACACAAAAACATATAAGCTTATGGAGCTTAGTAAGAACATAGTGATTTGAAGTTACCAGAGTGTAAACAGGGGCACGTAAGTGCAATTGTGGTGTACCAAAGTACAAACTGGAGCATGTAAGTGCAATTTAGGGGTACTGAGGTACAAAAAGGGGCACATAAGTGCAATTTAGGAGTACCGAAGTAGAAACAGGGGCATGTAAATTCAATTTAAGTGTATAGAAGTACAAACTGGGGTACATAAGTGTAATTCAAGGGTACCAAAATACAGACAAGGGCACGTAACTGTAATTCAGGTATAATTAACATAAGCATTTAATTACATATTTATAAGATGAAAATACGTATGGCAATTCAATTATACTTTTAAATACTATGAACTTACCTCAACAACTAAGACGAAGAAATACAATTAAGTTAATCCGTAACTTTCGCTTTCCCTTGATTTAGGTCCAGCTGAGATTTATCTTGATCTAAATAAACAAATTTAATCTATTTAATACATACACTATTCAATTTAATTCAAAATTCAAAATTTTGCAAATTACCATTTTTACCCTTAACATTATAGCTTCATTACAATTTAGTCCTCAAGCTTATAAATGGGAATTTATGCAATTTCATCCCAAACCCATGCTAGCCGAATTTACTATGAACACATATCAACTCATACAAATCATTATTTCACAATTTCACCATGTACTTTTACTATTTTTACAAATAAGTCCCTAAATGATAATTTCATAAAAAATCACTTTACAAAAGTTGTTTACTTAACAAAAATGACTCATTTTCTTTCAGAAAACTGCATAAATGAAGTAAGAACATTCATGGAAAAACTGTAGACCTTTAACATTTTTGCAAATTAGTCCTTGGGCTATCTAGATTAAGCTACAATGATATCGAAAACATAAAAATATTAAAAACGAGCTCAAAATTTACTTACACGCACCACCAAAGATTGCCAAAATTTTAAGAACCCTAAATGGTTTTCTAACCTTCAATTTTTAGTGATGATAGCACTTGGAGAAGATGAGTGAGTTTTTTTGTTTTATTTAATTTTAACCTTTATTTACTAAATTACTTTTATAACCTTTAAAATTATTCATAATTTCAATAAAACCAATCTCATGAATGTCCACTATCATAAAATGGTATAATTATCACCTAAGTACTCTTATTTTAAGGTCCTATAGCCATTATATACCATTAGCTTCTAGAACTCTACTTTTACACTTTTGACGATTTAGTCCTTTTTACTTAATTAAACATGCAAAAGTTAAAATTTCTTAACGAAAATTTAACACAACCTTAATGTCGTCCTGTAAATATTAAAATAATAATGAAATAAATATTTTATGTCAGATTTGTGATCCCAAAACCACTGTTCTAATTTCACTAAAAACAGGTTGTTATAGTCATTATTTTCAACCATCCGTCTTTTGTGAAATGAGTTGCAGGTCTATTGCCTTTCAATACCTCTTTAATACAAATATCAGAAAATATTTTTGTGAATCTCTTATCCTACATTGCTTTGATTTTTTTCACTACTAACTTCAACCGCCGAAGTACTCATCTAATGTGTATATGAACATATTCATTTTAGCCAATAAAACAATCAAGAAAATCAAATGTCACATAAGTATATTTTTCACATGTTTGAAACTATTGAAAGGAACAATTGAAGATAACATGATTGTTCCAAATGGTGGAGATGTGTATCAAAATCAAGATAGGATCCTAGTATATTTTTTTTTCTCAATCAAAATCAACTTTTCTGAGACTGGACTAATAACCAAGAAATATAACACAACTAATAATAGCATCAAACACAGTAAAAAAAGTGAGTATGGGAAATATTTGGTTAATACCAACAAGATCTAAATGGAACCAACTATTCCACACAGAAATTTTTTTGTCAATTATTTCTTTACCTAATCATGAAATCTAAAAATTCCAAACCGATGGGTTTTTATGACTTATTCAAATAAATTCTTGAATTACAACTGATGCATAATTCTTAACTTATATCTATAGGTAAAACTATTCTATAATATTTATCAAAAGTTTAATACCCAACAATTCTTAACTTATTAGCACAAATTCTATCAATTCAATGAGATTCATTTCCTAAATCGATCAAGGGGTATATCTAGCATACCAATCATTCAGAAGGTTGGTTCCAATGTAGAATCATTGGAGGCAAAAACAACTCCATCCTATATCTATAGGTAAAACTATTCTATAATATTGATCCAAAAAGAGAACCTTGGGCCATAATGATTGATTTTAAATTCAATGCATTCCTTTCTCCCACCTTATTTGCCATTTTAGAATCAGACTATAGATTAAGTTGTTAGCAAGAAATAAGTAACAAATATTTGACACTTAAAAACATCAGCTTTAATACTTAAAGAATGTTGACATTATCGTAACCTCACATTCCAGCCAAATACTTAAGTTGTTAGCAAGAAATAAGTAACAAATACTTGCATTCCAGCCAAATGAACCAAACAATGTAACCTCACATTCCACTCTTATCTTACATTATCGTAATCCTATTGCAGAACGTAATCTAAGATTCGACGAACCAAATGCACCGTTATAGTTACTAATTAAAGAAAATCTCTTTAGGAAATTTGAAGAAGCTATTGATGACTACACTTTTATAAAAGTTTGTTCCTAAAGATGTTCATTTCTCACTAAACATTGTTACAAGTCATTTATTTCAGTAAATAATTGAAAAAGAAATACAATTTTCTATTTTCCCGACTTTTCTATTAAAATATTATAAAAAAATAATTATTTACCAAAATAATATAAATCTCAAATTATTTACCAATGTTTAGAGAGAGAGAGAGAGAGAGAGAACCTGGGTTTAAACAGTTTTCAAAATCTCATCCAAAACATCTATTAAAATTCTCAATTTTAGTTTGAGTTGATGATGATAGTTTTTAATTATTTTTTATTTTATTTCATTCTATTTTACTATTATAGGTAGTTATGTTATTGTATTTTGATAATAATATTTAGTATGGTATGAAAATTATGTTGTTGGATGAACAATTTTTTGAATGCTTTAATAATTTTTAATATATGATTTATAATAAGGTTTTGAATTAATGGTATAAATTGTTTTAATAGAAACTAATATATACTTTTTATTTTTAATTAATTTTACAGATTTAATATAGAAGATGAATAATCAATTCTTTATATACGCCCATTTCGATGGGGGTAATTTTTTATACGAAAGTTGATTGTACATTTGACTCAAGCCATCAAATAGGAATAAGGTTCAACAAGAGAGTAAAACTTGATGAAATCAAAGCAAAGATTAGTGCAAAAAATGCTCGACCTTGTAGGAGGAGGATGTCCAGACTATTCTACAAATTTCTAGTTTCATCAAATTCATGCAAATATAAGATGACGTAGAGACAATGATTGCACTGTATTACCCAACTAGTAACGTTGAACCAATTGAGTTGTTCATAGAGTTGGCAGATGTTGAGCTGGTACAAAATGTCACTCTATTAAATCAACAATATGAAGTTCATGACCCCTATATAGAGGTTCCTAGAATGTCTATAGATAGGCAATCTTCTGTACATAGGTTTGACTTTGATTTGAATGTTGGGTGGGTAGAACTATGTAATTATGGACAGACATCGAGCGAAAATCCACACAATGCACCTATTCTGTATAATAACCCTAATTCAAGCCCCCATTTATAGATACATCAATTGGTGATTGTATTGATGCAGTTAGTGAAGAAGTACCTGGTAATGATGATGGTCTTAATCACCAAAAGGTGGAATTTAGTGACCCCAAACTTGATGAGGTTCCGAATGATATCAACAACAAAGGAAAAAGCCATGATGATAATGTCGATGCCCCTCTGATCAGGAATTCGACTCGTGGCATTGTTATATAGAATGAACATCTTCCCTACATGTTGGGTGTAGAGCCCGATGCGATGCATGCAGTTGAGTTCCTAAAATACCCGAATATAATACTTTTTCACAAGTTGGCGCCATATTTTGAATAAAAAAGTTGGTTGTAGGTTTTCAAATTGATAATTCAAAATTATAGACATTTCTAGCACATTTTGACTAATAATTCATGCAATTTTTAAGTTTTTAACAACAATTTTTGTTGTTTTATTACAAATTTGTAAAGTAGGTCAAAATTAAAGATAAATTTGTAATTTTACATGCGAATTTGACATATTTTTGCCTATTTGATATAGTTTGGTGCAATACGAGAAAAAATAGTCTTGAAGCTCACCTGTTTGACATTTGATGCTGTAACATTTCTTACAGCAAAGGCCATGGAGACGTGGATTGATGGCTGATCAAAATGGGACATCCTAAAATTATTTATTGGACTTCCAAATTCAATTTAACCTAGCTCATAACTGGATCACTAAAGTGTACAAGCCTATTGTTTAATTTGAAGCCCAAACCGTCCACTAAGGGAGGAAAAGAGCCCAATTTAGCTATGAAAGCCCAATCATCCATAAAATAATTAAATTAGGCACCCCAGACTTGTTAAAAAATCACAAATCAGTTACAAAAAACTTCCTCATGTGATCTTTCAAATCATCCACCTTCCTTCATCAACTCAAGGGGTCGACTATGCATGAGAGAAAAAGAGGGAATTGACATGCTATTTTTAGTGAACTCAAGGGGCTCATCACAAGTATAAATACCCATATCTATTCACCCATTTCATTAATCCCTTATTCACTATCTCTTTTATTTTTCTCTCTTCTTTCCCTCTCCATATTTTCCCATTCTTTAAAGAGTTTTACAAGGCTTAGAGAGCAGCCCCATTCAACCATATTAGGAGCATTCGAGCTTGGTAGTCATGTCAAGAAGTGAAGAAAGAAGAAGAAGCGAAGTGAGCTGTGCCTCGGAGAACCACCAGAAATGGCTTTGCATTTTTTTACCTTGCAATCTTTTATTTTTGTTCAATTCAAGAAACATGATTGCAACTGAGTTTTTTTCTTTTAATATAATCATGGTTGCTTAGTTTTGTCGGTGTTAGAATGATTTAAATTCCGTAACTTAGATTATTTAATTTTGTTAATGATATTATGTGCCTTGGTTGCTTATTCGTTTAGATAAAATCATGAACATGTTATTTGTGCGTTATAAATATAGGGATACAATTGGACTAATTATTAAATCAGAACCAAATTGTAATTAATTGACATAATATTTGAAGGGTGCATGTTTGGTCTATTTATGATGAAATTAGGTCAGATTAGTAATAATATCGAAAGAACTTTATTACTTTGCATAAATCTAGGATTAATGTGATTAAACTGTTTCAGTATAGAAATATGATTGTCACCTCACGTAATCTATTTCTGCTTATTAAAAAATACTAAGTTGTTTGACAGAAACATATGCTAGACTTGATAATTTAATAAGTGTAATTTCTTAGACGATGCCTAAAAGGTAACCTTAAAGTCGAAATAGAATTGAAATATGCAGACTAAAAGGTTGAGTTTAGGACTTCGAGAGAAGCCAAGCACTCGTAAAAATAGGGCTAATAAATAACAAAATTGCCTAGGATTTTTTCGTAACATCATCAACATACTTTAAATAATTCTAAGTTAGGAAGGAAAATTATTCTAACACATGCATGCTATTGTGATTTCTTTTAAAACTTGCATAATTCTTAGGATAGTTTTAGTATAAATTAGAAATCCATCACATTTTAATTTCTTTCATCACCAACCAATTTGCTAAGTATTAATTTTGCAATACTTGATTTGCAAAAATAGTCTCTATGGAGACGATAACTCTTACTCACTACTTAATTAGTTGTCAAAGATTGTGTATCCTTGCACACCAATTGAAAATTTTCGACACAACAATTCCCAAATAAGGAGGCATGTGTAGCTGTCATCAAGAAGTATAGCATGTAAGAGGTGGAGGACTACAAAATTATTGTATCTAAACCAACATTATATATCAAGGAGTGTTGGAATTCTACAAAAGAGTGCAACTGGCAAGTACGAACTGCTTTGATGCAGAGGTCACAACTGTGAGAGATTTGAAATTTGCTACATATCATTTTCATAAAATAGAATTCCTAATCGATGTTTTAATTTTTTTTACCTATTTACTAATGGTAAAAAAATGGTTTAGTGACTTATGGATGCCAAATATGGCATATTGTATAATGCCTAAGAGTGCAACAGTATTAGGCAACCACTTATATCTTGGGTATTAGATAGTACTACTCAACCCCAACTATACGAACCGACAATGGAAAAATCTGCCAACAAAGGCAAGTACATCATGTGGAATCTATTATTAGATGACTCTGACCTGAGTACCTCCTATTAGTTCCATTATGAACGCTTAAGTAGCGCACATCTTCTCCCACTCAGATGGATCATTTGGTAAATGGCTAAAATTTTCCATGAGCCAATTTAATTTTAAACACTTAAACCTGGAACCTCCATCAACCGGTGCTTGTCCAAGCAACTACTCGCAACTTGAACAAACATTGGCTACTGAACTTGACCCTATGATCGTAGCTCTGTCAACTAGGAGCCCAAGCTGCCATGCAACATCTTCTAAGGTGATAGTGCACTCCTGACACGAAAAATAGAATGTATGGGTCCCTGAGTGCCACATTTAAACCAATATTGATATTAAGTAAGCCATCAACTCAAATGCCCTAATCATTGATGTCGTTCCAAATCCCGCGACATTCAAATATGACATAAAACGATCGTTCGACTCGTAGCTCAGAGAGAACCCTCACTCTCAAAACATGATACTCACTCTATCCATTACCAATTACCATGTTACTTAATTATGCCAATTAAAATATTCAAAACATGCAATTTTATAAATTAATCATGACATGTATCATTGCATGCATGCACATTTACTTTATGATTAAACGTGATTAGCAAGTACGCTTTTTCATTTAAATAAATAACATTCCTATTTATTTTTTTACTGGTGTATTAATCACCAAAGCAATATGATTGATTGATCTTAACAATGACACCATTTTGATATTCTGCATAAATACAATTAAATAAATATATCATATTAAAATAATATAACGCTTTCAAACATATTACATATTTTTCATAAACCAATAATGTAATTTACTAATTTTCATATGACATTTACAATTAAAATATGTTTCATACCTAAAACTCATCCTATATTGAAATTATTATTTTTATTTTAACATTGATCTCTAAACACCTTTTAATTTTTATTATCTTTATAAATAAATATATAAATAAATTTTAAAAACTATCAAAAAAATTATTTATATTTCAAAAATATATCTAAGTTACAACAACAACAAAAAAAAAACTAAACCTAATAAACCCTAAACTAGTTGCACGAGAAAACAAATATAAATACAAGTCTCTATAATAAAAATAATAAAATAATAGTAGTCATAACCTAATCAACCAAAGATAACAAAAAAGAAGAAGAAGATATTACTACCAAATATTTGAATTTGAAAATTCTAATCTACACAAATAAAAAAAATATAAAAACATAAGTATCTTTATTAAAAATAAAATATAATAAAAATAAAAATTATAAACATAAAAATAATAAATAAATAAAAATCTCAAACACTACACTTATCTCTCTACTTCACATGCTAACTCTCAAACACATGGTTCACATAGTTTTTATTTATTTACCATTTGAATGAATTTGTTGGGCGAGACCAATACATACACGGAAAGAAAGATATTAATTGATATTGGGGAGGGCATGTGTGACCGATTGCTCACATAGGTAGAAACAACGTCAAAACGCTATAATTAATCGATCACGACACCTTTTCCAAAACATTGTCACTTTTATTTTCAAAATTTAGATCAGTATCACCTGACAAAAAGGTGACACGATAAATGTCTTTGCTGTAGAATTTTTGGTGTAGTTAGGCTGTTGAGCAACATCACTAAAAAAAATATTTGTTTTCGATGAACTAATTTTGGAATAATTGAGATACTTTTTCAGTGGTATCGCCTGATACAATGATAACATCGTAAGTTGTTGTAAAAAATACCTCATTCTCGTAAATAATTCTCCCACTTAATTTCGTAAATTTTTTGTATTATTTAAATGATCATATAGGGAAAATTCAACATATATGCCATTTTTTTTTAAAATAATTAGGGATTTAGGTCGATTTTTTTTTGAAATTTAGGGAAATAGGTTGTTCTAGTTGGATGTTTGTGCCACGTGGTAAAGGTGCACCCTGCACAGGATTTATTTACAAAAAAATGTTAATCGTCTTGTAATTGGCCCAATCAGATGAAAATTCAAAGTCCAAATACAGTCCAATTGCCAGCCCAAACCCAAACCTGATTACAAAATACACTAAGACCCAATCTAAATCCTTAACCCAATAAACAGTGGCCCAATTATAGAGGTCGAATGCCTAGCCCAAGACCACGAAACAGAAACCCTAGCAGCAATAGCAGCTTTTGCCTCTACGCCACAGCCGAACCCAGGCCCCCCGCGCGTGCTACGCCTCCACATGCGTGCGCCCCTCCGAGCTTATACCTGCACAACAAAAATGGTAACAAACAACACAAGCAAGAAAAGAAAACATCAAGAAAAAAAATCTCAAATCAAAGGCTAGCAGATAACATAATAGATTTCTTTTTATTATTTTATTTTATTTTCTTTTTTCATTTCGGCTATAAAAAGCCATTAAAAATCTGTAAAGGGATACGAAAAAAAGAAAAAAAAACAACACTTTGTATTTACAAGTAGAGAAATTAAAAAGGGATTCAAGGTAGATATTCGTTGTTTTTAAAAAAAATATAGTAAACAATAAAAAAAAGAAGAAGACTTACCTAAGGTTTCGCGACACCCCGCCTTCGGATCTGCTAGATGGAGAGCCAAGAAGCCTTTTGTGGTGAGGCTCCGACCACCGTTCACGGTGGAATCGTGGTGAAGGCGCGGTGGCTCAATGGAGGGTTTCAAAACCCTAGGAAAGAGGAAAAGGGGGCGGCCCTTTTTTTGTTTTAAACTGGGGCAGAAATGAACTATTTTAAATTTTTTTTAAATAAATATAGAATACGGCACCATTTTGAACTAGGGTCCATAGTGCGAAAACGACGCCGTTTGGTGGCCATGGATCCGATTACTCGACCCACAGGTCCCATATTCGCGTGTTTTATAGCACATTGGGAATTTGCGCAAATGGCCACCTTCTTTTTATAGTACGTTTAAGTCGATCCTTTTATTTCCTTTAAATGTGGCCACACATTTTATTTTTGCTTCAATTTGGTCCGCACAAAAATGCAGCGTTTTGGAAGGTAGGGATTATTTTCTCTTTTGGTCCTTCCCTGTTATTCGCACGTTCAGTGTGGTCCGTTTCTTTTTATTTATTTTAGATTTGCCCCTAAATTTCTGTTTTAATTTCAAATTAGTCCTTTTGTTATTTCTGCTATTAAATTAATTAGTTTAATACTCTTATTACTACTACTACTACTACTACTACTACTACTACTACTACTACTACTACTACTACTACTACTACTACTACTACTACTACTACTACTACTACTACTACTACTACTACTACTACTACTACTACTACTACTACTACTACTGTTATTATTATTTTTATATCAATTTAACTAACCTTTTTATATTCATTATTTTATTCTATTATATACTATAATTTTAAGTTTTTTTTATATTATTATCATATATTATTATTTAATTTCATAATGAATTATTTTGTATTTTTATGTTAATCCAATAGAATTTATTTTTTTTAAAGTGGTTTTATTTTATAATACGTAATTTATATCAAATTATTTTCATGTTGTATGTATTAAAGCTATTAATTTTAATTCTTTCTTTAACATATTTGTATATACTTGTTTAAATCTATCTTCATAAATATCTAATTTATTTCTTTAAAAAAACCCTATTTTAATTATTCTACTTTTTCAACTTTTACACATATTGTTATATATATTTTATTATTTATATTGAGTATTTCATTTCATATGTATTACTTATTTAGATTAATATATGTATATTATTTTGGGTTTTTTTAAAATAGAGGCAAACTTATATATCGTCTTTGGAACTTCGAGGAATTATGCCCTAACTTACGGGGTTTTGATTTCCTCATCGAACCAAGACGGTCAACATTGTAGTTTTCAAATATGCAAAGTTTTAATAAAGATTTTTAAAGGTTAACTTATGCTCAGGAATACAAACGTTGCATCCTAACTTACGGGATACGACATTTTGTTGCCTCGGGATGCGAAGGTTTTTTACATTCGTTCAAATTTATCTAAGTATTATTTTCAAATATGGCATTAAGAAAAAGGGGAATCGTTTTTAATCTTTTTGAATTTTTGACATTCGACTACAAGAGATTAATAATCAATTAGGTACTAATTTTTGGAGTTACAAGGGTGCTAACCCTTCCTCTTGCGTAACTGACTCCCGAACCTGTTTTCTTTTTAAAACTTGTAGACCAAAATCATTTTCAAAGCTGATCCGACCACACCTCAATATAAGATCGGTGGCGACTCCAATTTTCATTTTTTAAGTCGACACTATTTTTGTTTTCAAAAAGTGGTTTCGGCCTGCATGAGCCTATAATGGGTGAAGATTGAGGAATCAACTGGTTCAGGTACCTTTACCTTAGAACCCAAACTTCATGTAGTGAACCTTAGGAACTCACCCTAGGTAGAACCACATTGAACCTTTATAGATACCCGAATAAGCGTTTTGTTATTTCTTGATTGTATTGGATTCTATGTTTATACATGATACTGACTTTTTGTTTTTACTTTGATTGCATGGCATTTCAACTACATGGAATTTCATTATAAAAGGCGTTGGTTCATATTCAGTTGCTAGATAGAAAGCTTATCATGGAAAAGGGTTTCTTGATAAGGTGGAGGATAATGCCGCTGTTCGAACTTGGTCCGAAACAACACAGCGCGAGAAAGGTGATAATTTGGCTGAGGGATATGTATCAGAACTATGGGACTTTACCCGTATTAGCGTAACTCAAAACTGTTTGCAAGAGTTGAAAGAAATCTAGGATCAGTGGAACGATGAGATTAGACAGCTATTCTACTCTAATTATAGGGATTTGCCTTATTTGCTTGATATGAAGGTAGACAAGCACCTGTTTCGGGCTCTCGCCCAGTTTTGAAATCCTGCTTACAGTTGCTTCACATTTGGGAAGGTCGATTTGGTGCCTACAATAGAAGAATATATGGCTTTACTTCGGTGTTCGAAGATTTAAGTAGATAGAGCCTACTCGAGAGCTGTAAATGTACCAACCTATTTGAAAAAGCTGATGAATATAAACGGGATGAGCGAGTAGTGGGTTGCAGCCCGAGGGATAGCAAGTGCATTCCCTAGAAGAGCTTGAAGGATCTAACTCTAGCACATCAAGATATGAAGAAGAGGGTAGATGTCTTTGCTTTGAGTATATACGGCTTAGTTGCCTTCCCCAAAGCTTTGGGGCACATTGATGAAGCAGTCACTGATTTATTTGACCAGCTTCATAAGAGGGTTACACCAGTCCCGACAATTTTGGCAGAAACCTTCAGGTCACTAAATGGATACCAGAAAGGGGGTGAGGGTATATTCATCGAATGTGCGTAGCTCCTACTCGCATGGTTCCACAGTCACTTCTAGAAGGTTGATAAGATTTCGTATCGGATCTTCTCTGAAAACTATTCGCCACTGAAAGAGATAGTACCTACATCGAGGAAGGATGGCATCTTGGAGGAGAAATGGATGGCAAGTCTTCAGAATCTTCAAGAAGAGGACATCGAGTGGAGAGCTCTTTGGTTGCTTCCGGATGAGATCCTGTATCGATGCGGTGATTTTGATTGGGTTCCTCTACTTGGAATTTAGGGAGCTGTTGGTTATGTCCCGTTGCTAGTGCTCAGGTAGTATAGGTCAAGGCAATTTATACCTGTAACCTAGGGAATAGCTGAGTGTGAATTCTCATACAAGGGTGATGGTTACAAAAAGAAGATTCGAGAGATGTCCAATACATAGAACCAGACACGCCGGATGAAGAGATTAGCCGTGACTCCAATGATGACTCTTGAGTATAATGAATGGTGGGTTAGGAGGATCAATGATAATATCCACAAGCCAAATCAGGGAAATAGTCAGTCAATAGAGGAACATTTGCGGGTTGTCCCTTTTAAGCTAGAAATCATAAGACAAGATTTTGAAAGAAGAAATGCAGAATTTGAAAAGAAGATAGAGCAAATGGAAGAAGAAAAGATGAATTTGAGATTAGACATGGATGTTCAAAAACTCGAGGCCAAAAAATTAAGAAAAGGGAAAAATAAAGCCTAGGAGGATCTAGATAGCTTGAAGACAGATTATAAGAAGTTGCGTCTGTCAATGAGAACTGTTGGGTTAAGAAAAACTTCAGAGCAGTGGCATGAAGAGATTCGAGAAGAAAAGAACAAGACTGATAGATGGTAAAGGAAATTCCAAGAGGTCCAGACATGAAATGAGGCTTTAGAGAAAAGTTTGTCGGATAACCAAAAGGAAAAAGGTGAACCAAAAGACGAGTGGCCAAGTTAGAAAGATCTCTTCGCCAGTATCAAAATCAAAATTCTGTGATAGAGTTGAGAGCGAGTTTGAGCAGGATTAAAGAAATGAAAAAAAGAATAGAAGAGTTAGAAACGACATTGCAAAATTGTGAGATCCGGATCGAGTACCTGGAAGTAAATGAAGACCGTCATAATGAGCAGCTTCACTACTTTCAGAATCAAGTTAGAAATAGGATCACATTATGGAGAAGCCGTGGTTCAGATTCGAGACGTAGCTGATCACTTGCAGACTTTGGTAGTGCGGGTCGATACGCTGAGTGTGAAGTATGAATTGGAATCAGATCGGGGGTAAAAGTTATCCTCGTTACTTAGGAAGATTAGAGTTCTGAGTATTAGGGAAAAACCTTATTTGTAGCCTATTTTATGTAAAGAAATTTAATTTATAGTAAAGTTTTCTAAATGGAATTGAATCAGAATTGACGTTTTTTTTCATTCATTTCATGCCTTGCATTACATTATATACATTAAAAACTAATTAAAAGATCCTAATCGATTAAAATCATTCCTCAGTTAATCTGAAAACCAACAACCAACCAAACACCGTTACGATACTCGAGCGAAAACCAACGACATGGACCAAAGATTTGATAGACTTGAACAGTTCCAAAAGGAGATGCAAGACCAACTTCAACTGCAAATGCATGAGTAGCTAGTTAAGATTCAGCAAGATATGATGGACAAAATGCTGGAGTCTCAAAGAAACATGATAACCCAGTTGACTCAACTGCTGGCTGGGGGAAATGATAAAGGAAAGGGCCCTATGGTTAATGCTGAAGAAGGATACAATGAGGGACCTTTCTATCCTCCAGGTTTTACTCCTCCACATGTGTAGACCAAGCTGAGGTATACCCACGCAAATTCTCTGTCATAATCAAGCCTCAGCATTTTCAAGTCGGTACCTCAACACCAATGAACTTCCAAGCTAGATCAGGCTCTAACCCTGCTGATAACCCTATTAATCCTGCTATCCCTATTTTTGATGAAGTGGCTGAAAAAGAAAAAACAAAAGAGGAATCGCCAAAAAAATTAAAAGAAAGGTGTAAGTGGCTCGAAGAAAAATTCAGGGTAATAGAAAGCACTGAAAACTACCATGGGATGGATGCTAAAGATCTGAGCTTGGTCCCAGATTTGGTACTCCCTTACAAGTTCAAAATGCTAGAATTTGCGAAGTACAATGAGACTTGTTGCCCTGAAACTCATATCACCATGTTCTATAGGCGGATGACTAGATATGTTAATAACGACCAACTGCTAATACATTGCTTCCAAGATAGCCTCACAGGGGCAGCATCTAAATAGTACAATCAATTGAGCCGTACTAGGATTAGTTCATGGAGGGATTTGGCCCAAGCATTCATGAAGCAATATAGTCACGTAACAGATATGATTCCTGATAGAATCACCCTACAAAATATGAAAAAGAAGCCGAATGAAAGTTTTAGGCAATACGCACAAAGGTGAAAGGAGGTTGCTGTCTAAATTCAGCCGTCGCTCTTAGAAAGAGAAATAAAAACACTCTTTATTAACACACTGAAAGCCTCATTTATCACACATATGATTGAAAACACCATAAGGAGAGGTAAGAGTGATGCTGGAGAAAGTAACAGAAGGTTGGCCTCGAAGAAAAAGGAAAATGAGGTGAATAACACTACTACATATAGCAAGGGTTACTCAAAATTGATTACGGTGAATCAACCAAGAAAGGTGGCTACTAACCAACAAGGTTCATCAAGACAAGAATCTGACACAAGGAAAAACACTGAGAAACTCTAGTTCATGTCAATTCCAATGTCGTATAGCTAGTTGTATCAAAGTTTATTTGATGCACATGTTGTTTCTCCTTTTTACTTAAAACCTCTACAACCTTCGAACCCCAAATGGTACAACGCGAATGCACAATGCAATTATCATGCGGGAATTACGGGGCATTCCATAGAAAATTACACTGCCTTTAAAAAGTTGGTTGAAAAACTCATCAGTATATGTATTGTCAAATTTGATGAGTGATCCAGTGTAGAAAATCCATTACCTAATCATACTGATAATGGGGTGAACATGATGAGTGGAAACATGGGGAGAAGAATTAAGATAGACATTGCAGAAGTAAGAACTCCTTTGAGGTGGGTCTGGAATAAGATGGTAGAAAAGGGGTTAATCATTTCGAATTTAAAAGGGAGCTGCAAAAAGACCAGAAATTATTGTGAGTTCCATCACGAAGAAGGGCACGAGATCCAAGAGTGCATAGAATTCAAAGCCTTGGTTCAAGGCATGATGGATGATAAGGAAGTGGAGGTCTACGAATAAGTCAAGGAAGAAGGAAGCATATACGTGTCGAAATCAAGGAAAAAGGTTCTGAAAGTAAATCATCCTGTGGTCATCATCTCGTGACCAAAGAATAATGAAGCGGGAGTACCAGTAATGCCAATGATCATAATTCAGAAACCTGCAAGCTTCTCTTACAAGGATACCAAGAAAGTCCCATGGAACTATGAGTGCAACGCAACCATCCCGGAAAGGGAGATTTCAGCCAGTACTGCAAAAGAGGATCAGGGTATAAGTTCTCATACGTGTAGTGGGAAATGCTACGATTTGATAAATCCTTAAACAGAACCTGTAAAAGGAAAGGCCATAGTGACGAAACAAAAGAAGGGGAAAGCAACCGAGCTTGTGTTACCTATCAACGAGCCGGTAAAAGAGGAAGAAGCCAAGGAATTCCTCAAATTCTTGAAGCACAGCGAGTACAGTGTTGTGGAATAGCTGCATGAACAACCAGCTCACATATCTGTGCTAGCCTTGCTCTTGAGTTCAGAGGTGCATCGAAGTGCGTTGATGAAAGTGCTGAACAAAACCTATGTGGCCAATGATATCTCTATCAATAAATTAGATCGGATGGCCAATAATATAAGTGCCGATAACTTTATCTTCTTCAACGATGATGAAATACCACCTGGGGTATGGGGTCTACTAAAGCTTTGCACATAACTACCCGATGCAAAAGGTATACCTTGCCAGGAGTTTTGATCGACAATGGTTCAGCATTGAATGTATTGCCCCTATCCACACTTAACAGGCTACCCGTGGATAGCTCGCACATGAAGACATGTCAGAATATAGTGAGGGCATTTGATGGCACATAAAGGAAGGTCATGGGAAGAATCGAAATACCCCTATTGATTGGTCTGACTATTTACGAGGTTGATTTCCTTGTAATGGATATCAAACCTTCCTACAATTGCTTATTATGAAGACCATGGATACATTCCGTGGGGGTTGTACCATCATCATTACATCAGAAGTTGAAGCTAGTGTTAGAAGGTCGGTTGGTGACAATAAATGCCGAAGAGGATATCATAACGGCTATAGTCAATGATGCGCTGTATGTGGAAACTAATGATGAGGTAGTTGAATGCTCCTTTCGATCGTTGGATGTTGTAAATGCAACATTTATTTCTGAGGGGAACAAAATTCCAGTGCCTAAAATATCCAAAACCACGTAGATGGGGTTACAGTTGTCGGTAGGGAAATGAGCCTTACTCGGAAGAGGATTAGGGAGACATCTTTATGGAAGAATTGAGACTCTGGTGTTGAAAGAAAAATAAGATTGCTTTGGCTTAGGATACAGGCCAGATATAAGACAGAGAAAGAAGGAGTTCGAAAAAAGGCGAGAAAGAAGAAGGGCACGCCTAAGTGGGGAGGAAATTAAATGTGAACCACTAATAATTCCCCACATATCCAAAACCTTTGTATTAGGAGGGTTCATTCATCCTGAGAGAAGAATACTGATGGAAGAAAGCATCGAAGAGATGTTGGAAAATGTTCATATCAATGCCATACATGAAGACACAAATGAAGAAGGGACCTTGTTAGATATCCATCCTTATGAACCTGGTAGTGTCCTAAATAATTGGACCGCAGAAGAAATACCTAAAGTTTTTAGAGCTTTCTCAGAGTAATATTCAGAACACACTTGTTGTTTTAAGCCTAGAGATAATAAGAACTCCTTTGTGAAATAGGCTCAGATTCGGACATCATTATTTTAGTGAAATATATCTTTGCAATTATTTTGAGCAGATATTCCTTTAAGATTCTTTCATTCTTTTGTATGAATAATTATTTTGGATTCTTTCATTCTTTTGAATTGTTTGCCAAATCATTCTTTCATTAATTCATAATCATACCATACAAATAAGTATCTTTAAATTCATAAAATTCTTTGTATATTCCTTGGTACCTATAACAGGTCCTTGGATATCAATGACATAAGTGACTCTCCTATGGACTCAGAAAATCTTTTTGAATAAGACATGTGTCTAGAGAGATCTCACGACTTTGAAGATAACATAGATCATAATTTATCTCCGGACTTGTTGAGGATAGTAGAGAAAGAAGAGAAACAAATCCTACGTCATAAGGAAATGGTGGTGTAACACCCCGTACCCGAGACCGTTGCCGGAGTCGGACACGAGGGGTTCACAGACTAAATTCGCTTACTATCGCAGTCCATTTTAAAATTTTCCAGGCAGTTGGCTAACTGCAACACTGTCACCTTAAAAATCATATCTTGAGTTTCACAACTCGAAAATCAGTTTCGTAATTTTTCCCTGAAACTAGACTCATATGCCCATCTACATATTTGTTTCTAGAATTTTTGGTTGGGCCAATTAGTACAGTTTATTAGTCAAATTCTCCCATGTTACAGGGATCGACTACACTGACCTTTGCTCATTACGACTTGGATATCTCCCTGAACAGAGCTTCAATACTGATGCCGTTTATTTCTATAGAAACTAGACTCAGAGAGGAATCTATAAATGTATGGAATGACTCCTAATTATCTCTGGTTAATTTATAATGAATTTCCAAAGTCGAAACAGGGAATCCAGAAACCGTTCTGGCCCTGTCTCACGAGAACCTGAATATCTCTTAACATACTGTCCATATGATTGTTTCGTTACTTTCCTATGAAAATAGATTCATCAAGGTTCGTTTACATAATTTAGTCATTATTTAATTCCAATCCTACTATTTTTAGTGATTTTCCAAATCTACATCACTGCTGCTGCCAGCATCTGCCTTTAAGGTAGACTTTACCTATTTCATAGTTTCCATGATTCAATTAGCCCTTTTAGCATAAATAGCACAAATTATGATAGTGATTAACCATTCCATACCAAATGATTATAACATTATGCTCAAACATATATAAGCCATTTTCGCATGGCTATATACATTAACCAAAATATTCTTCCGCCACTAGTCTATTTTATACATGCCATAAGATAATCCAAAACATAGCAGTACCAAACAGTGGATAGTGATAGTGTGACTAGTTGCTGACGATCCCCGAGCTTGTAGCTTCGCAATGAGATCTATAAAACAGATGAAACAGAGTAAACGGAGTAAGCATTACAATGGTTAGTAAGTTTTAAGCAGTGTCAACAGATAACAATCAAATTATAACATAGTTGTTCGTATTTTTATTTCACTCTTCCTTCGGGCATACCATCCCTTTACCGAATATGCACATCTCATCATATACAATAGGCAGATAAACTTTCACATAAAAGTGAGCTCATGTGACATAGATATATCGTATGATTTCACATCACCTCTCACACTGATCCGATGTCACATAATCATAGGAATAGTCTCATAGATTGCTCTCGTATGCATCACATAACTACCTTATGATTTAGTGCAAATCAAGCTCACATATAAACTTGGAGTACATACCTGTTTAACCTTTCGCATTGAATATATTTATAAGCAATTCTTATTACGAAGTCTTACCCGGACATAATCTCCACACGAAGTTATCGGGTCTTACCCGGACAAAATTCCCACACGTAGTCATCGGGTCTTTAGAGCTCGGATATAGTACGAGCACGAAGCTTATGGACATTAATCAGTGATAATATTCTCGCATAAAGCCTTCGGGGTTTTAACCCGGATATAGTACTGACACAAATGCCCTTCGGGACTTATCACATTTATGCACTTTCACATCCATCACGTTGGCCACTCGGCCCCGTCACATATATACACTTTCACATTCATCACATCGGCCATTAGGCCTTATCACATATATACACTTTCACATTCATCACATCGGCCATTAGGCCTTATCACATATATACACTTTCACATTCATCACATCGGCCATTAGGCCTTATCACACATATACACTTTCACATTCATCACATCGACCATTAGGCCTTATCACATATATATACACTTTCACATTCATCACATCGGCTATTAGGCCTTATCACATATATACACTTTCACATTCATCACATCGGCTATTAGGCCTTATCACACATATACACTTTCACATTCATCACATCGGCCATTAGGCCTTATCACATATATATACACTTTCACATTCATCACATCGGCCATTAGGCCTTATCACATATATACACTTTCACATTCATCACATCGGCCATTAGGCCTTACTATCATTTCATATTCGAATACTCATAAACTTACAATATCATGATTTAGAATTCAAGTATGGGTTTAATCAATAGCTTATGAGCAACTAAAACAAGTTTATCAAGGTTCACAACATAATCTCAAATTCAGCACAAGCTGTTTTTCCTGAGCAATAGTCACTAAATTATTTGTAACTGGAGCTACAAAACTCCAAATCACTTTCCGTTAATTTTTCCTGAATATAGACTCGTATATCTTCCATCCATAAAATTTCCAGAATTTTAGGTTTGGGCAATCCATACCAGATTTTTCTTAAAGTTTCCCCTGTTTCACTGTTTGACTAATCTGACCACTCTTCACTACGAATCAAATTTCTCATTTTACTGAATTCAAAATGTGTTGTATTTGATTTGATTTCAAACTAGACTCATTAAGGAGTCTAAGCATATAAATTTTATCTTATAACCATTTGTGTACAATTTATAATGATTTTCTAAAAACAGAACAGAGGATTACAGTGTCATTCTGCGCTGTCTCACACAACTTTAAGTATCTCATTATCGGAAATTCCTTTGCTTACACGGTTTCTTTTATAAGAAACTAGACTCATTAAGCTTTAATTTCATGTCTCATTCAGCCTCTAATTCAAATCTATAAATTTATGGTGATTTTCTAAAGTCACGTTACTGCTGCTGTCCTAAGCAGACTATTTCAAATTACCCTTGAATTCCCAAGCTCAAACACTTAAGAACTTACCATTTGAGCTTAGAACATATCATGGCCACATCATATCTTATTAAATCAACTCATCATGTCCTATTATAATTGAATTTACTCAACGTTTAATCACTTAAAACTTACCTCGGATGTGGTCGAACAATTTCGGCGGCTATTCGATCACTTTTTCCTTTCCCTTATCCAACTGTGGTCCTCTAAGCTCTTGAGCTAATTCAAACAAATTTAACTTATTAAAGTCTCATTATGCTAGCTTATGGCCGAATATGACAAGGAGTTTGATTGGTCATATGGCCACCTTCTAGCTCAACTACACAATGGTCATATGCATTTTTAATCACATCAAGCAATTTAATACAATTCATTCAAACATCAAAAGAAAACCTCAAGGTACTTAGCCCATATATACTTTAGGCATTAGAGTCACATATATATATGGAATCATGAATCAAACTCAACATTTTAGCTAATATTCCCCTTGGCCGAATTTTCTAAGCCAAGACAAAAGCATCAATATGCTTGCCTCTAACCGAATACATGCAACACCAATCTTCTTCCTATGGCCGAATATGCATGTCTATGTTTAGGCCGATTATATACTTAATACCACACATAAATGGCATACATTTTACTAACTAATGCATTACATATTATTTAACCATGTATATCACCAATCAATTTCATCACAATTTCACTTAAGCCTATTCTCAATACAATACATCGTGCTCAAATCATTATTCAAGTTCAAATTCGGCCAGCACACATATACATACTAGCAACTATGTATTAACATTGCATTTCATACTATAACCGAATGTATAGCTCATCGAAATATATTTATTCATGTTCCCTTAACACATATTGGTCAACTAGATCATGCATTATTCTTTGGCACATTTGGTCATTAAAGCAATCACCTATTTAACTTTCAAGCATTTTTATACTAACATTTCTCCCAAGGCCGAATTTATATACAACCTTTAGTACTCATTTAAAGTTTATATTTTAAGTAATTAATATACACAATATTAACCAAATATCCATTTACTAAGCATTTTAACAAATTTTCCTTCAACTATCCACACATTCGGCAATCACATAATCAAACACTAAACCTTAACTTCCAAGCCAAAACAACTAGCAAATTCAACACATCCAACATAAATTTCCATGCTAATGACATCAAAACAACTACTAAGAATTTCAAGCTCCTTGGCCGAATTTCAATCTTCCAAAATAACAAAAATTTGAGCCATGAAATAGGTAGAATTCAAACTAACCATTCAATTTATGCATGAATTTCCAAGAGTAGCATTGTACATACCTTGATCTAGCAATCTCCTTAGCTGAAAATTTTAACAACAAAAGGAAATTTCTTCTCCACCCTTTCCTAGCTACGGCAATGGTGGAATAAACCAACTTTGGTTTCTCCTCCCACTAACACATTATTTTTATTACCCATACTCTTTTATTCATCTTTAATTCATCTAATACATTTTTTATTACATATTTCTCACCACTAATAAATATAATAACATTAACCCATGCATATAATGCCCATACTTATAAGCTTGGCCGGCCACTAGCATTAAAAGTGGCAAATTGGCATGCAAACCCACTTATTTGCATCATTCAATAATTAATCACTTAAAATAAGCCACACATATATTCAAAGCTTCTCACATAAGTCCTTTTTATTTAGAAACACATTCAAATTGAAAAAATCAAAGCATTCAAATTTCACACATGCATGATCACATATTTTAGACATAAAATATTATATTCAATTATTTCTGCAACTCGGTTTAGCGGTCCCGAAACCACTTCCCGACTAGGGTCAAATTAGGGGTGTCACAGGTGGACATTGTGAGCTTCCAATAAGGAAAAGAGGTGAAGGTTGGAACTGATATTTCCACAAAGACAAGGCAGGACCTCGTTGAATTACTCAAAGAATTCAAAGATGTCTTTGCATGGTCATACCAGGATATGCCCAGGTTAAACACTGACATTATAGTGCATTGCCTTCGTACAAGAGAGGATTGCAAGCCAATTCAACAGAAGCTCAGAAGGATGAGGCCTGATATTGTGCTTAAAATAAATGAGGAAGTCAAAAAATAGTTTGATGCTGGCTTTTTACAAGAGGTCAAATATTATGAATGGGTAGCCAACATCGCCTCAGTCTCTAAGACAGATGGGAAAGTATGAATGTGTGTGGACTACAGAGACTTGAACAAGGCTAGCCCAAAGGACAACTTCCCATTGCCTCATATTGACACTTTAGTGGATAATACGGCGGGCCATTCACTGTTTTGCTTTATGGATGGTTTCTCTGGATATAATTAGATAAAGATGGATCCTGAAGATAAGAAAAAGACCACATTCATTACCCTGTAGGGAACTTTTTACTATAAGGTGATGCCATTCAGATTAAAGAATACAGGAGCAACATACCAAAGAGCCATGGTAGCCTTGTTCCATGACATGATGCACAAGGAAATTGAGGTTTACATTGATGATATGATTGCAAAATCCAGAACAAAAAAGGAACATGTGCAGATCCTGAGAAAATTGTTCTTAAGATTGAGAAAGTTCCAGCTCAAGCTTAATCCAACGAAATGCACCTTCAGAGCCAAGTCAGGAAAGCTGATGGGCTTTGTAGTCAATGAAAAATAAATTGAGATCGACCTAGAAAATGTCAAGGCGATACGAGATTTGCTTTCACCATGTACTGAGAAAAAAGTTTGAGGTTTCTTAGGAAGACTGAACTACATTGAACGGTTCATTTCACAACTAACTGAGAAATGTGACCCTATATTTCATCTTCTGAAGAAACATAATCCAGGTGTGTGGGATGAAGAATGCTAGGAAGCTTTTAACAAGATAAAACAATACTTGTCCAATACTGTCACTGCCTAGCCCGAATAGGCCGCTAATTTTGTATTTAACGGTGTTTGATAATTCCATGGGATGTGTGCTGGGCCAGCATGATGAGACAGGACGGAAAGAAAAGGCGATATACTATCTTAGTAAGAAATTCACTGATTGTGAAATGAGATAGTCGCCTATTGAAAAATTATGTTGGCCCTGATTTGGACGACACGGAGATTGAGGCAATACATGCTCTACCATACGACTTGTCTAATTTCAAAGTTAGATCCTTTAAAGTATATGATGGAGTCAACTGTGTTGAATGGGAGGATGGCTAGATGGCAGATTTTGCTTTCCGAGTTTGATATAGTATATGTAAATCAAAAGGCTATCAAAGAGAGTACGATAGCAGACTTTTTGGCCAACAGAGCTTTAAAAGACTATGAACCTCTGGATTTTGATTTCCCGAATGAAGATTTGATGTGTGTAGCAACTACTGAAGAGGATTCTCAAGAAAATCATCCTTGGAAGCTTAATTTCGACGGAGCTTCGAATGTTGTAGTTAATGGGATTGGGGCAGTCCTTGTGTCCCCAAATGGAGATCATTATTGTAATAGCCTGAATTTTTAGTGGTGTCGGAATGGTGATTCGAGATCACTAAATCTGACAAACGAGTAGAAAATATTATAAATTTAGTAAGTATAAGTTAAATGTGAAGTTAGGAAAATTTTTGAAATAGTGAATAGTGTACTAGGAATAAATATTAAAATAATTAAAATAAAAAAACGAGGTATCGAGACCTCGAAGATTTTCAACCGAGCCATAAATATTTTTATAAATATTTATAGAGTGTCATTGAGTTGGTATTAAAGTTTCGTTAGAAAATTTTAACTTTTGGATAGTTAATTAACTAAAAAGGACTAAATTGGGAATAGTGTAAAATTTGTTAAATTGTGATTAAATAGCTTAAGTGACTAAAGTGGAGGGATTTAAAAGGCAATTAGGCCCAAATTATATGGGCTGGACGGTTGGGTAAAAAAAAAAATCAGCAGAATGTAAGGAGAAACAGGGGCAAAATTGGAAACTTAACAAATTAAACATTTAAAACAAAGACAAAAGTGAAAAATCTAGAGATCTCTTCACAATTTATCAGCAAAAACGCCATAGGAGGTCTGGAATAAGCTGGTTTTTCATATTTTTGAATCACGTAAGTTTAATTCTTGATTATTTCTTCTAATTTTTGTGATTTTGATACTTTTACAATTAGGTCCAACTAATTATTTCATTAGTTTTTGATTCCATGGCTGATTTTGAAAGTTACCATTGATGAGTGTTGGATTTTTATGATGAATAAACATGGAATTGAAGCTTTAATTTTGTTATATGACGATTTTATTAAGTAATTTTGATAGAAATTGATTTTAGGGACCTAATTGTGAAAAAGTTGGGAATTAAGGTTTGGTGTTGCGGTTTTGAGTATGAAAGGCTATGTAGTAGTCTAAAATAGTTGGAAAGGTGTTAATTGAGAAAAATTAGATCAATTGAGGGGTTAATTGAGTAGGGATCAAATTGTAAAAATTGTAAAGTTTGGGGTAAAAGTGTAATTTCGAAAATTAAAGGGCATAAATTGTGAAATGAATTAGAATTGAATTAAATGCTGATGAATGAATAAATTTGTATTTTAGATCGAGAACCCGAAACAAGTCGAGGAAAAGAAAAAGTAGCCGATTAGTCCCTGAACTTTTACAAATTCTGCAAATCGATCCAGGTAAGTTCATATGGCTGAAATTTAATGATTAAATGTTAATTTCATGAATTATACAATGTATGATGAAATGTATTTATTGTTGAAATGAGAATAAAATAAAAATGTGAAAATCGAATAAATGATCAAATTAAGTGGAACACCGGATTTGAGTACTTCTGATCAAGAAACAAAGTGATAAGTGGCTACACTTATCTGATCAAGAAACAAAGTGATAAGTGGTTACACTTATCTGATCAAGAAACAAAGTGATAAGTGGTTACACTTATCTGATCAAGAGACAAAGTGATAAGTGGCTACACTTATCTGATCAAGTGATAAAGTGATAAGTGGTAGCTTCAGCTACACTTATCTGATCAAGTGGCAAAGTGATAAGTGGTAGCCTAGCTACACTTATCTGATCAAGGACAAGTGATAAGAGGTCATATGTCAAAGTGAAAGTGAAGTACTCAATTTTCCGTAACCGTTCCTTAATTTTGATCAAGGATGGTAAGTGACAAATGGGCCCAAAGGAATTATGGTAAAAGAATAAGTAGTAGTGAGTTTATATCAAGGAACTCACCAAAGATTGTGGTTGACAGGTAAATTTAGTAATGGTGTATATTGTATAAGTGTACAAGTGTTTGGTAAGATTTATGTTTTATGCCTATGAACTTACTAAGCTTTTCTATAAGCTTACATGTGTGTGTTTATTGTTTTTGTAGATTAACGTATTTATACATTCGGAGGATCGGATCTACATCAAGAATCACACTATCCAGATATACTCCGGTAGTTTATGTTAAGCAACTTTTTGGATTTATATGGCATGTATAGGGAATTGAAGTAAAAGTAAATTTGAATGTTACGGTTGCGTTAGATATCGAAATATATACATGTTTTTAGTTTGAAATGGTTGATTGGTTGAACTTAATTAGTATTTAAATGAAGTAGATGAAATACTGGAATTGGTTGTGATTTGAAATTTGCAGGGAAGGTTAGACAATTATAAAGGGGTTATATTGAATTTTAAAAAAAAATTGCAATGGAGCAGTTCTTGGACAGCAGCATTGATGTGACTTTTAAAAATCACCAAAAATAGTGGAAATAGAATTAGAAGTTGAGTGAGATATGAAATTAAAGCTGAAAGAGTCTACTTTCATATAAAAGAAGTTGAGTAAGCAAAAGAATTATATACTTTTAGATATTTGAATTTTAGTGAAACAGGGCAAGAATGTTTTTGAAGTCCCCTGTTCTGACTTTAGAAATTCATTAAAAATTGTACAGAAGGAATTATGAGTTATAATTTATATGTATAGATTCCTTAATGAGTCTATTTTCAGCAGAAATAAGTTTAATCACCATATGAAGCCTTTAATAAGATATAATTAAATTTTAGTGATGAGTGGTCAGGATAGTCGATTAGTGAAACAGGGGAGACTTCAACTAATAAACTGTACTAATTGGCTAAATAAAAAATTCTGAAAAATTTATGGTGAATAGATATATGAGTCTAGTTTCAGGGAAAATTTACGGATATAAATTTCAAGTTTTGTAGCTTTAATTATAATTATTTTAGTGACTGCTGTACAGGTGGACAGCTTTATTATGAATGATGAAATTAAATTTGAAAGTAAATTTTTATGCCCCGAACTTTTAAGTTAAGTCAAGTAACGCCTCATGCTCGACTCCGGCAACGGTATTGGGTAAGGGGTGTTACAATTATCCTGTTACCAGTAAATTGGATTTTGATTTCACCAATAACATGGCTGAGTATGAAGCTTGCATTATGGGCATTCGGGCAGCCATAGAGCGAAAAATTAAGATACTAGAGGTATACGGGGACTCGACATTTGTAATATACCAGCTCAAAGGGGAATGGGAAACGAGAGACCTAAAGTTAATCCGTTATCGGAGATTGGTTCTGGAGTTGATCGAAGAGTTTGACAATATCACTTTTTGTTATCTCCCACGAGAAGAAAATCAGATGACTGATGCTTTAGCTACCCTAGCCTCCATGATCAAAGTGAACAAACTAGAAGGCATGGAGCGTATTCAAATGAGCATTTATGAGACCCTGACCCATTGCTACAGTATTGAGGAAGAGGAAAATGATAACCATCCTTGGTACCAAGATATATTGCAATATGTGAAGAATCATGAGTGCCCTGATCAGGCAATAGAGAATGATAAGAGGACATTGAGGAGACTAGCCATTGAATATATCTTAGATGGAGAGATTTTATACAAAAGGAGAAAGAAACAAGTAGTATTGAGATGCGTGGACGCTGTGGAGGCCAAGGAAATATTAGAGGAAGTCCATGAGGGTATTTGCGGAATGCATGCCAACGGATTCGCCGTGGCTAGACAGATTATGAGATTCGAGTATTACTGGTCCACCATGGAAAGGGATTGCATCAATTATGCCAAGAAGTGCCATAAATGCCAAATTTATGGGGACAAAATACACGCATCTCCTTCACCTCTTCTCGTTATGACTTCTCCATGGCCTTTCTCCATGTGGGGTATGGATGTTATTGGGCCAATATCATCGAAGGCTTTTAATGGGAATCGTTTCATCTTTGTGGTTATTGACTATTTCACTAAATAGGTGGAAGCTGCTTCATATGCTAATGTCACGAAGTCAGCAGTCAGTAAGTTCTTAAAAAAAGAGATCATATGTCGATATGGAATGCCTAAAAGAATCAAATCTGTCAATGTGCTGAATTTGAATAACAGCACAATAGCGGAAGTCTGCATTCAATTCAAGTCAGACACCATAATTTGTCACCATATCACCCAAAAATGAACGGTGCAGTGGAAGCGGCCAACAAGAATATTAAGAAAATTGTAGGGAAAATGGCTGAAACTTACAAGGACTGGCATTAGAAATTACCATTTGCTCTCCTTGTCTATCGAACATCTATCAGAACTTCTACCAGGGCAACGCCTTTTTCTCTGGTTTACGGGATGGAGGCAGTTTTACCCATTGAAGTTGAAATCCCTTCTCCCCGGGTATTAGCTGAACTAAAGTTGGATGAGGCCGAATGAATCCAATCTCAATATGATCAGTTGATTTTGATAGAAAGAAAAAGGCTAAAGGCTATTCATCACGGTCAGATGTACCAGAAATGAATGATGCCGGCCTATAACAAAAAGGTTCATCCTAGAGAATTCCACGAGGGGGACCTGGTGTTGAAAAAGATCCTTCCTCTACAAAAGGATTTTAGAGGGAAGTGGATGACAAATTGAGAAGGACCTTATGTTGTAAAGAAGGCCTATTCTAGAAGAGCTTTGATTTTGAGTGAGATGGATGGTAAAAACTTGCCGAATCCAGTAAACTTAGACTCAGTCAAGAAATACTTCACCTGAAGAAAAAAATGGGTTAAAGTGAAAACCCGCAAAGGGAGCTTTGAGTAAAAAAAAAAGGGGAGAGGCCAAAGTGAAAACTCGTAAAAGGCACCTTGAAACCAAAGGGGATTTGAGTTGAAAACTCGAAAAGGGTGACTCAAATTTTGATCAGAATGGGACATGAGGTGATCAGAGTAGCTTAAATGATTGATCAAAACAGGGCATACGATAATCTTGCTATACTTTAATCAATAGGAAAGGGTAGGCGACATCGTGGGGCATTGACAGAGTATTATAGATCTCCTAAACACATGTCAAACTCAGAATGATCTTCAGAAAGTTTGTACAGAGAAGTTCAAGCTGCGATATTTGGGGCATCTAGTCTTCAGACTATTTATATTGAATTTATTATTCTTGGAATACTTCATTTTTTTACAAGATACATGTTCCCACTTAATTCCTCTTTTATTTTACTATCATTGATAATTTATTTATTTCGAGCCGTGCTCCCAAATCAATTCTATTTTTATCCATTGATATGATCTTTTGCAAGCATGTGGCATTGGAATGATGATTAGTGGACTAATAATACTTTCTCAAAAGAAGTTTTGCATATTACTCTAGAAGTTTCTGAATAATACAGGAACCTGAAACAAGACTATTGTTTAGAATGCACCAAGTTTAAAGGTTGAAATATCTAAGAAAAAGTCTAAATTTAGACTATCCCGAAAAAGTCTAAATTTAGACTATCCCTTCGAATTTTGTTGTCAAAATATTGATTGAACAAAGTGACAAGATGTCATGTTGGTGACAATGAACAAACAAGCAATGATCATCGAGTGATAAGAAGAAGTTTTCTTGGAGAAGAAAGTTATACAACTGTGCATAAAACATGGGGTACGACACTCTAGGAAAAGTGTAAGAGACTAAAGAGATTCAGATATTGTATCCTTGAATTGCAGTAGGAGAGGATTGAGAAGGAGTTAGGTCTTATACTCCTAAATTACAGTGGGAGGAAGATAGTTCAAATTTTATGTCCTAAAAGCACAGTGGATTGAACATTGAAGATTACAGTGGAGGCAATCCGGTTAAGTAAGATATGAGTTTTACTAGCCGAACAAGATGCCGTTCTGACGTGTTGGTAATAAATCATTAATGAATAATGAAAAATAACAACTCAAACATTAGGGGATTATTTTCATGACATTTTGCATTCATGCATGCATATTTGGTTAGGAGATTTTGATTCATTCTGATCATAAAATCCTAATAACTAGGCATAAATAGGCCCATAAAAGGGATTCTACAGGTCATGTTCCCCAGACAACAGATAGGTGAAACCACAAATCCTATCTCCCTGAAGTTGCAGTAGAGTGGATTGAAGACACCAGTCTTATTGCCCTGGCATTAAGACTGAGGGTAGTGAATCTTATTTCCCTAGCGTTGCAATGGAACAGATTAAAGCTAAAGGTAGCGAATCTTATTTCTCTGGCGTTGCAGTGGAATAGATTAAAGCTGAAATAGAGTGGATTAAAGCTGAAGGCAACCAATCCTATCTCCTTGGCGTTACAGTGGAATAGATTAAAGCAAAAGGTAGCGAATCTTGTTTCCCTGGCGTTGCAGTGGAGCAGATTAAAGCTGAAGGTAGCGAATCTTATCTCTCTGGCGCAGATTAAAGATGACGAATCTTATCTCCCTAAAGTTGCAGTGGAGCTGATTGAAGTCAATAATCCTATCTCCCTGAAGTTGCAGTGGAGCGGGTTAAAATCACAAGTCTTATCTCTCTGAAGTTGCAGAGAGCAGATCGCATCCAGTCTTATCTGCCTGAAGTTGCAGTGGAGCAGACTGAATAAATCAATCTTATCTCCCTGAAATTGTAGTGGAGCAGATTGAAGAAACTAATCCTATCTCTCTGAAGTTGCAGTGGAGCGGATGAAAATCACAGATCTTAAGTTGCAGAGAGCAGATCGCATCAAGTCTTATCTCTCTAAAGTTGCAGTAGTGCAGATTGAATGAACCAATCTTATCTCCCTGAAGTTACAGTGGAGCAGATTGAAAAACTAATCCTATCTCTTTGAAGTTACAGTGGAGCGGATTAAAATGATGGATCTTATCTCTATGAACTTGCAGTAGAATAGATCACATCAGACCTTATTTCCTTGAAATTAAAGTGAAACAATTGGAAGCAATAAGTCTTATCTCCCCGAAGTTGCAGTGGAGTAGACTGAAGATAGTAAATGTTCCCTTGAAGAGCTACAAATCCTATTTCCATGACATTACAAGTGGACCGAAGCACCAATACCTCTGAAGATGCAGTAGGTTGGAATAAGGCTACTTAAAGAATAAAATCACCAAGATCCAGCACGACCCGACAAAGTTGGCCATTTCTAAATTCTTTGCTCCGTTCCCGTTACACGACAACGAGAAAAGAGGGGCAGCTGTAATTGGCCAAATTTTCCCGACCAATATGTAAATAAATAAAACCAAATACTAGATAAAAATTCAAATTCCAAATATAGTCTAATTCCCAGCCCAAACCCAAACCCGATTACAAAATACACTAAGACCCAATCTAAATCCCTAACCCAATAAACAGTGGCCCAATTATAGAGGCCCAATGCCTAGCCCTAGACCATGAAACAAAAACCCTAGCAGCAATAGCAGTTTTCTGCCTCTGCGCCGCAGCCGAATCTAGGCCCCCTGCGCGTGCTGCGCTTCCGCGCGCATGCGCCCCTCTGAGCTTGTACCTGCACAACAAAAATGGCAACAAACAGCACAGGCAGGGAAAAAAGAAGCAAGAAAATCAAAAATCGATAATCATAGGCCAACAGATAACATAATAGATTTCTTTTTATTTTTTATTTTATTTTATTTTTTTCATTTCGGTAATAAAAAGCCATTAAAAATTTGTAAAGGGATACGAAAAAAAAAGGAAAAAAAACAACACTTTGTATTTACAAGCAAAGAAAATAAAAAGGGATTCAAGGTAGATATTCGTTTTTTTAATATATAGTAAAAAAACAAAAAAATAAAGAAAAAAGAAGACTTACTGTGGTTTTGTGACACCCCGCCTTCGGATCCGCTAGAAGGAGAGCCAAGAAGCCTTTTGTGGTGCGGCTCTGACCACCGTTCACGGTAGAATCTTGGCGAAGGCGCCGTGGCTCGAGGGAGGGTTTCAAAACCCTAGCAGAGAGGAAAAGGGGGCGGCCCCTTTTTTGTTTTAAACTGGGGCAGAATTGAACTGTTTTAATTTTTTTTTGTTTTAAATAAATATACAATACGGCGCCGTTTTGAGCTAAGGTCCATAGTGCCAAAACGACGCTGTTTGGTGGCCATGGATCCGATTACCCGACCCACTGGTCCCAGATCCGCGTGTTTTATAGTGCATGGGGAATTTGCGAAATTGGTCCCCTTCGTTTTATAGTACGTTTAAGTCGATCCTTTTATTTCTTTTAAATTTGGCCACGCATTTTATTTTTGCTTCAATTTGGTCAGCGCAAAAATGCAGTGTTTTGGAAGGTAGGGATTATTTTTCCTTTTTGTCCTTCCCTGTTATTCACACGTTCAGTGTGGTCCTTTTCTTTTTATTTATTTCAAATTTGCCCCCAAATTTTTGTTTTAATTTCAAATTAGTCATTTTGTTATCTCTATTGTTAAATTAATTAGTTTAATACTCTTATTATTATTATTATTATTTTTATATCAATTGAACTAATCTTTTTATATACATTATTTTATTCTATTATATACTATTATTTTAAGTTTTTTATTATTATTATCATATATTATTATTTAATTTCATAATGAATTATTTTATAATTTTATGTTAATCCAATAGAATTTATTTTTTTAAAGTGGTTTTATTTTATAATACGTAATTTATATCAAATTATTTTCATGTTGTATGTTATGGATTTCACATTATTAAAACTATTAATTTTAGGTTCTTTCTTTAACATATTTGTATATACTTGTTTAAATCTATCTTCATAAATATTTAATTTATTTCTTTAAAAAAACCCTATTTTAATATATTCTACTTATTTCAACTTTTACACATATTGTTATATATATTATTATTATTTATATTGAGTATTTCATTTCATATGTATATTATTTTAGGTTTTGTTTATTTTTATTATTTTTTCTTTTCTTCTTATAATACTACTTTAACATTTACTTAGATATTATTATTCAATTTTAGTTCTATTTTTAAACTACTTCAAGTCTTCACATTAATTACTTCTTTTTATTTTTTTATATATGTGTAATGTTGTGTATATATATTGATAATTTCAAATTTCTTTTCTCTTATGTTTTTTAGTTATTTTAAAATAGTTACTTTTTATTTGTGATAGGCTTTTAGGTCATTAGCTTTTTAATGTTAGTGTTAATATTTACATGTGATGTGAGATTATTGTTATTATGCTTGTTTGTATTGATTGATTATTTGCGTTCATTTATACGTATTTTGGCTTACGAATTATTCTTTCGTGTTATACATTGTCATCCCATTGCGTTTTATTTGTCAAAAAGATTACATTTCATTTAAACATTAAAATCGTTTTGTTCAAAAGTTTTCAAAATAAAGCAATACTCGATATCTAAGATTTTCGAGAAGATTGTGCCCTAACTTATTAAGATTCAGTTTTCTTCATTGAATTTAAGTAACCGGGTATCCTTTTTTCAATTCAAACGTAAAAATTTCAAATCAAAACTTATCTCGATAATTTGAAACGTTGTGTCCTAACTCATTGGACATGACCTTTCGATATCTCGAGACGAGGTTTCTTTAAAATAGAGGAAAACTTAAATATCGTCTTTGGAACTTCGAGGAATTGTGCCCTAACTTACTTTCAATTTCCTCATCGAACCAAGATGGTCACACATTTTAGTTTTCAAATATACAAAGTTTTAATAAAGATTTTTAAAGGTTAACTTATGCTCGGGAATACAAACGTTGCATCCTAACTTACAGGATACGACATTTTGTTGCCTCGGGATAAGAAGATTTTTTACATTCGTTCAAATTTATTTAAGTATTGTTTTCAAATATGGCATTTATAAAAAGGGGAATTGTTTTTAATCTTTTCGAATTTTTGACATTCGACTACAAGACATTAATAATTAATTAGGTACCAATTTTGGGCGTTACGAGGGTGCTTACCCTTCCTCGTGCGTAACTAACTCCTGAACCCGTTTTCTTTTTAAAACTCGTAGACCAAAATCGTTTTCAAAGGTGATCCGGCCACACCTCAATGAAAGATCGGTGGCGACTCCAATTTTCATTTTTTAAGTCGACGCTATTTTTGTTTTCAAAAAGTGGTTTCGACATGTCTGATTGTCAATAGTTAGAAAGTCAAGGATGTTGATTTTCTAGCCATTGGGACTAATCACTATAATTTGAAAAAAAAAACCCAAACGGCTGCGAACGGTTTTAAAATTTTCCCTATATATACCCATTATACTTATTATTATTTTCATTCAATCTTATTATATTGTCTCAACTCTCTAAATATTTTTATTCTTAATTGTTATCCTAATCTCTCAAATTTCTATCCAATCTGTTTGTAGTTTCTTGGATTTTATTCAATTTTCATCATCTTAAAGATTTTAAAAATGTCAATGCCTCGAATTCATTTGGATCAAAAATACATTCCCGAAATCTAATTACAAATAGTAAGAAAATATTATTATATTTTTTAATTTTAATTAATATCATTAATAAGTTGTTAATATTTTATATTTTTATGTTTATATAATCAACACAAAGATCGGATTATCAAAACATATATATACACAATTTAAGTGTGAGAGCATTGCTTGTTATTAAACAACACTTGGAAGAGGCGGGATTCTTACACGTGTCTCATATTCTCGGCGTGAGTAAATTGGAGCCTGAACTTATTAGTGTTTTGCTAAGAAGATGGAAACCCAAAACACACGCATTTCATCCTCATTTGATGAGTGTATGATTACACTCTGGGATGTGGCATTACAACTCAATCTATCGATTGATGGACTAGTCATTAAAGGGGTTGTGTGCGTTGGTTATTAGAGGTCGATTTGCCAAAAACTATTAGGCAAGGTCTCAGGCAAGTTTAGTGGTAATCAAATAGATATGAAATGTTTAGAAGATAATTTCTCGCATCTTGACAACTTTTCTAGTGTGGTTGAAAGACAACAATTCGTTCAAGAATTCATACTAAGGTTGATCGAGGGTCATCTAATGCCCAATAAATCTCAAAATATGGTACATTTAAGGTGGCTCCTACAACTAATTGACCTAAAAAAAGCTACGTGACTTAGTTGAGGATCAACTGTCCTAACTACATTGTACAAGGAGATGTGTTAGGGAACTAAAGCACATAAAATTAAAATAAATGGTTGTATACTCCTTCGGTCATGGGCATGGTACCATTTACCATTTTTATGTCCCCAGGTAAACTTCCTTTATCAATTGTCACTCGTAATAAATTAAGATTCATTTAATAATATAGTTATCATATTATTTCTTTTTTGTTATTGTATTTTTAAATAGCATATTATTTGAATAGGTGGAATAATGACACAAGTAATGTGGGTATACCGAACGAGCTTGAAGATATCTTATTATTGTAAGATCAACTGTCAAAAGCCGAAGTGTAACATCCCAAATTTTTTTTTAAGAATGTAAAATTATTTCAAGGTTGAGTAATTGGCTTAGTGGTTAAAAGGAAATAAGGAGATAGTGCAAATTGCTTAAGAAATTGAGTTTGATTCCCTTTCATTGCAAATTAACTTAAAATTTGCTAATTTTTTCCCTCTCCTATCTTTGTGCCACCCAAGCCTAGTTAATCTAGGTATAAATAAAACATTTTCACTCAATTATCAACCTTTAGTAATTTTCCCCCAACCTTAGTCATTCTACTCCTCTCTCAAAATTTTTTGTTTCTTCATCCTTGTGTCGTCCAAAGAGGTGATTTTCACCATTGTTGTGCCGCCCTTTGTGCTTAGTAATTTTATATTGTTTTCCAACCATTTTTATAGTAATTTTAACCTCCAAATAAGCCTTTTTTGCTGCCCTAAAAGCCTCCCTATTTTCACCCATTGTCGCCCCTCTCCTCCACTCGTAGTGGTGCCGATAAGTTCTCATTTTCTCCCTTTTCTCTTCTCTTTTTGTGCCAATTTTGTCTGCTATATTTTTAGCCAATAAAACTCATTTTTATAGTGCTAAAAATCTTATTTTTGGATGTCCCTAACTAGCCCTTAAAATCCCTCTTTGGTGCCTTGCAAAACAACCCTTTTTGTGGCCAATAATGGTGGTGTGCCACCCCTAAAACCACCATTAGCGGTTGCTAGTTTTTCTTATTTTTACCACCTTTTTCCAGCAAGGTTTTAATCAATATTAACTCATTATAATTAGCCTTTAATTTTTTGTAAGTTAGGAATAATGGATTCCCATTGTTCGGCAACTTAGATTTGAAAAATTGAGAAGCATAAGTGCGGTTGTTTGCAGGTTAATGTGTAGTTTTGATTGTGTTAGTAGGGGATGTGTTAGTTGAATAAATTTGGGTTTTTTAATTGATGTTAAGCTACTGATTTTTCAGTATTATGTCATGTTAGGTGCTGATCTAAATGCTCTGGACTAGCAGTGAGACGTTCACCCTTCGCACCCTCGCTACGGACAGAATCAGTGTAAGTGAACCAACCGATTTGGGTTTTGTAATTAAGATATGGTAACACTAATTTGGTCAAACCCTTACACCATGTTTGGTTGGGGGGGAATGGAATAGCAATTCATCTTTATTCATTGAATGGTAAACCATTCCTTTGTTTGGTTGAACGTAATACTCATTCAAGCGAATTCAAGCGAATGACAGTTACTTCTTTATTACCTGTCTTCCCGTAGTAGCTATTCCATGCAACCGTGACTAACAAAAACAAAATTAAATTCCAGATTAATCCTTTAAAACTTGGACTTAGAAAATATAAAAATAAAATATTTGAAATATTTTAATATATTTTAATATAAAATATTTTATTTCAAAATATAATATGAAATAAAATACTTTAATTTAAATTAATATAAAAAGAAAATAATATTTTAATATAATTTAAAATAAAATATTAATAAAATATTTTATATAATTTAGACTAAATGACCAGAAATGGCCAAATTCTAAAAAAAATTACAGAAATGGGTCGTTTTTCTTCATAATTACAAGAATGGTTTGATTTCCCTAAAACGCGTTGAGCTGGAGTCATTTTCAGGGGAAATGCATAAAACACGTCCAGCTCAATGCTGTTTTCCCTGCTAACATGTAAGACGAGCCCACGTCAACACACTTTAGTAAACCGCTTCCACGTATGCGCGTTTTTGCCCATGTTTTTCTCCTAGTGCCCTAATTGCTAATTAGGGTTTCTAAAATTAGACTTTTGGGTTTAAGGTTTTTTTAATTTCTATGTGTTTATTCATTATAGGTTTAAGTTTAGGTTTAGGTTTTGGGGTTTGGAGATTCTAAAAAAATAAAAAATAATTTTGAGAGGATGAGTTCTGAAGAAATAATTTTGACGAGATGGGTTCAGTTTTGTAGAGAAAAAAACGCTTTAAGTAGGATGCACAATCAGCAAAAGTATTAAAATTGCTTCCAAGTGGACGCCCTTTTTAGTACTGCTGCTTTTGGAAAAATAAATTTGACGAGATGGTTCTGAAAAAATATTCCGAGATGGGGTTTATGAAAAATGCCCCAAATAGTGGGGGTTAAGATTTGCAGAGGGAAAACGCTCCAAGCAAGATGCACTGTCAGCAAAAGTACTGAAAACACTTCCAGCTGAACGCCCTTTTCTATATTGCTTCTGATAGTGTGTCCTGCTCGGAGCGTTTTTCCTCTAAAAATTTCTACCCGCACTATCTGGGGCATTTTATAAAAAGTAGTAGGATGCTATCCCTTAGGATATAAATGACCCATATTTTTTCCTCTGATAGTATAAGTTAGAGCAATGGAAGTTGAAGAAGTTCAGAAGAATAGAATTTCGTAGGGAAGGTATAAGATGATTTTTCATGTTAATATTTCATGTTTTGCATTTCTCTCGATAGATAATTAGGTTGAAATTGAGTGAATGAATTAGTGATATTATTTATTACGAAGCGAAGTCCATGACACCGAGAACGATGTGATTTTTTTATCAGAGAACACAACGCGACTAAATCTTAACCAGAGCACAGAGTTGACAAAACTTCGTAAAAGAATTTGGCAAAAAGTCCTTACATCTTGGAGGCGATGGTGCAGACGCACATCAATAATGGATCACGATTTCTTGAGTTATACGTGGAATTTTCAAGGCCAAATGAAGGATTGCAACTTTAACATCTCTTCCTATTCGAGAGGTAAGAACGGTTGAAAATACTGATACTCTAACCACTTTGTTAGAAATTTTCCATTATGATATCTCAAAATAATCAATGGGAAGGCACTCATCCATCTCAACCTTAGATTTCAATCATGGGAGGCAGAACACCGAATCATCACGTTTTGGTGATAGAACGGAATACACGACCCCTATGCGACACTCATTTAGTGTATGGGACATGCACCTAAGTGGGTCAATGTTTAATGCTGAAAATATTTACTGGGGAATGGAATCAACTTCCAGTGGTTGGCAATTAACATGTGATTTTGGACTTTCCAAAATGTACACGAGAAAGGATAATGTACTCCTTATGACATCCACCGGTGAGGGGACCTCCAACATGGCAGATGTTGGTGGGTTGGAGAACGAAGATGACAATGAATCTAATGTGGATCCACCTCGAAAGCCCAGTGTCAACGGTTCAGAAGTTACATTATTTTCTAAACTGGAGCCTATTCTAATTGAACCTGAATATTGTGAAGGGGGTGAAAATGAAGAAAAAGAAGATCTATGATTCACGGGGTACTCGTCACTAGCCTACATGTATAATGTCGATCTTTCAGCAGAGGATGCATTGGAGTTTGCAGAACTACCACACAATAGGTCAGGCCACGAAAATGCATAATTAGATTCGGGTGATTTGGAAGTGGGCAGGAAGTTTTCCAATAAAGATGGTATTCTCGCAATATTGAAGTAATACAACATCAAGAACAGGGTTAACTTCCGCATGGTTGAATCCAAATTTGAGAAGTTCGAGGGGAAGTGTGCAATGTGCAATCGTAGCTGTTTATGGAAAATCATGACTTTTGTTAAGAAGAAGATAGGATTATGGATAATAAAAAATTTCATTGATTTGCATACATGTGTTGCCTCTGGTACAATATCACTGGGTTATTACGGTTTTATTTAGGTTTTAAGATTATTTCCAATTAATTTAACGTACTCGTAGGTTTGCAACTATTTCACGGGATTATCCAAAGCTAGATTTCAATATGATCACAGGCCTAATACTACCGATGGTGAAAGCTGATCTGAATACTTCTGTGTCATTTTCAATTGCCAATATTTGTAGCCAATTCAATACACGCCTTCGTATCATAATGTGTGGATAGCTAAGAAAAAGGCCTTGGAGAAGATGCAGAATGAGTGGGACACGTTATACAATGAGGTATGGCAGTAGTGTTAAGTGGTGGAGAGGTACGTACTAGGTTGCATAACAGATCTTGAAATGGTTCCCATGTACAACAATGAACACTTGCTCCGTGGGTGACGAGCATTCAAGCGTCAATTTTAGACCTTCAAGTAATACCGAGACGTATTCCATTACTGCAAGCCGTTGGTACAAATAGACGATACCTTTATGTATGGTAGATATACCCATCGACTGTTGTTGGCTATGGCATAGGATGGTAATTGGAGGATCCTTCCAATTGCATTGCAATAACGCCGGGGTAGAAAGCAGATGATTGGGATTTCTTTCTATCTAGGTTGAGTGCGACATGTCTGCCCCCAACTTGATATATACGTCATCTCAGATTGGGGAATTGGAATACTATTTGCAATTGAACGACACGGAAACCTTTGGCATCACACACACCATCGGTATTGTCTAAGGTATGTTGCGTCCAACTATTACCAGCAATATCGATTTACCGTTGAGTGACGACAAGTGGCTAACATGGGTATTAAACCGCCACCAATATTATTTGGTTTGTAATATTCTATTTGTATTTTTTATATTTTTTGGTATGCAATCGTTGCTTTGCATTTATATTGACAAGGTACGAGATTGTAAAAGACCATTTTCATGAGATGTTGGATATATTATGGTTAACTAACTCAGCAGGGGTAACATACCTCACTAGCATACCATTTTAACAGTGGACACAAGTATACGATGGCGGGCTACGATATGGCCACATTACCTCGAACCTGGTGAAATGCATCAATTCTATTTTAAAAAGAACGCATTATTTGCCGATAACCTAGGTTGTGAAAGAGACATACTTTCATTTGGTGGAACTATTCCCAAAGTAGGGGGTGAGTTATGCCGGGCAATTGCAAGAAGTTCATGTATGGTACCCTGTAGTACTAGAACAAATTAATAATGGTAAGGCACAAGCCAACTGCATGTACGTAATTATTCACTTGCGCGACGAAGTATGGTTTCGGGTGACAGAGTTTGAAAGATCGGACCAAGGTATTGGCAAGGGAGTGTACTGGGCACACCTGAGAAATTATACTTGTGACTGTGGGATATTTGACGCATTTCATTTTCCATGTGCTCATGCAATTATAGCTTGTATGAATCACCATTTGGATCTCATTAGCTTTGTTGACGAAGTGAACAAATTAGAAAACTTGTACAATGTGTGGAGATGCGTATCCCCACCAGTCCTAGATGAGCATAAGTGGTCACCTGTATCACTTGCTCCATTTAATTTTTTACCCGATAGAAATTATGTCGCAAACCAAAAGGTCGACTGTGCTCGACTCGATTACGCGACAACATGGAAATTCGGGAGAGCTCAAACCAACAAAGGTTATGCGGGTGGTGTAGAACTTGGGCCATACAATGCCTTCATGTCTACATCAAAATTAAACATTATAATATATGTCTTCATGGGAATTGTTAGCCATTGTTAATTCAAATTAAATTTGATATTTCTTCATGTGAATTTTCAACAAAAAAATTGATGTTTCTTTTCAAATAAAATCTTATTGCTACGCTATGTGAAAATAATCAAAGTAAATTTTCATTTTTTAAAATGATATAATATACAATTCATTAGTGCATATGCTGGTTAGAATCTATGCCACATCAAGGTGGTCGATAGTTACGCGCTAAATTCCTTCTAGGTTTAGCTTTCGGGTAGGGTTGTGGTTGTTGGAGTTTGCCTTCGATCGATGTAGATTCTTACATTTATGTATCCTCCAATTTATAAATAGGTGGTTGGAAAGATAACCCACATTGATAGAACAAAGATCTCGGAGGTGTTTACGTCACCCACGGTGAATGAGCGTAACTATGTTGAGTCCCATAAGCTGATGGGATAACGACTACACTCTTCTTCGGTGCCTCATGCATATATGACCTATACATCATCATAGGCGTCGCCATCATCGGGAAATGAGATGGACTGGGCATATACCACATCGAGGATGGATGTTCAACAGTCCAACCTAACATAGGACTATGAGTAGAAAAATATGGTGCAACATTTTGTGCTTGTGTGAGAATAAAAAGGTTAGGATACATACCAAAATAAGGCGATACATATTGAAAGAGGTGCAGTGAGGGCATCGTTGTTGAGTCCGTCGGGGCCAGTTCTAGCGTGGGCGCTAATGATGGGCCCGCCTCTCCACCCTTTTGTTTTAAAAGGGCCTATCGTGGCCTACTCGTATGAAGATGCCGGCGCCTCGCCTTTTCCCAAATAAATATGGCTTGCCATGGATCCTAAACCATGATATATAATTCAGATCACATGCTAACTTTGGAATGAGAATTGCATCGCAAGTAGGTAAAAAATTATATCGATTATTCCACATGTTGATATATTGTGAATGAAATATTGGCCAATTCGTATTCGGCCGTCGTAAGTCGATACAATGTAGATCATCAAACTCTTGAGGTGCCATTGGAATCGATTGTCAGAATCAAAACTACCGCAACACTCTATCTGCCTCGTGCATCTTGACGATAACGTATACTACCAATGGGACCTTAACGTGCCAGGCATTGGGATTCATTAAGAATCCCTCAGGAATTACTGCACGAATTTTCGAGTTCTTATATAGTTTCCATTCAAACTATATGAACGTGATCAAAACATTAGTTATATATACTACTAAAAACTAAATATGAAATCAAATACATTTTTAGTATATAGTTAAAAAATAAATAAATACATACATCTGCTTTCGATCATTGGTCTAATAGAAGCCATATATCCTCAAGCTCAGTAGGTAATCCCACATAGGTCGGGGCATGGTTCCTCCTATTTAAATAACTTATTAGCATAATAATTTTATTTTAAATCAATTTAACAATGGTAATATCTACTAAATTTTACCTTGCTATGACTGGGAATGTATGGGACTAGTTTACTCGAAGACGTAAAAATGGAAAGTGGTACTGAGCCCATGATTGTAATAGTAAAAGCCAACCACCAATTTTAATTTTTCTTGTTTTGTCGCCTAACACATCTCCCAGTACAATGTCGCCAACACGGTGGAGCCCACACTGAGTTCGCCAACTCCTCTAAATTGATGATTTCAGCAGCTACCTTAGATGTACAAGGTTTCGTGACTTATTCGGCATCAGAATACCCTGGATAATCTGAAGGATGTATGCTCGAAGGTATCGTTCTCTTCTCTCTTCAGTCAAATTCTCTGCCAGCTTCGCGAAATTATTTCATAACCAGGCCATTTCGATCCGACCTTCGTAAATCATCTCCAGAACCACACCCAAAAGATCGTAACCTACGATTCCTAAATCAACAGACTAAATAGACCCGGTGACTAGTGATCTATCCATGGGTAACCCTAACTGTAAATACTCGTCTTCTAGAGTTATAGTACACTCACCGCATGGAAGATGAATGTTGCATATCGGGTCTCCACCTCTCCACCAATGTGCTTATGAGTTTCGGGTTCAACTTACACCCCCGGCCTACAAGGGCTACGTGCAAAAAACCGACTTCCCTCTTTTCTGTTTCAATCAACGGTGATGGAGGACTAGGTAGATTACGAATATGGCATTGCAAAATTCGATCTTTCGACTATTGAGATAAAAATTATTAAAAATACTAAGTTTAATTATAACTATGAAATAAAAAGATTTATAAAGATTAAAATTTATTTAAAAATTATTCTTACCATTTGCAATTAGTTGACAAAGATGTACTTGTTATCAAAACGGATTAGAGACCTGGCCATTGCTAAATAAATAATTGAACACAAACAAATTTTTAATACAAAAACTATTTCTTGAAATTACTAATAAAAAATAATAAATTTAATAATTTAGATAAAAATAGAATTTAGGGAAAAAATTTAAAAGACAACTTGAGAGATTTTTTAGAGTTGATTGAAAAATTTGAGAGATTTAGGAGAGAATTGTGAGAAATGTGCGTAAGGGGTTTATATTTTTTTTTCGTTGTGGGGCCAATGGCTAGTTGTAATAGCTATTAGAATTGACCATTAGAGCACAGGCAAAAGCGTACCTACTTGGAAGTGCTTTACTAAAGCACGCTAACGTGGGCACATTTTATATGTTAACAGGAAAAAAGCGCTGAGCTAGACGCGCTTTTCTACGTTTCCCCTAAAAATGACTCTAACTCAGTGAATTTTAGGGAAATCAGACCATTCCTATAATTATGAAGAAAAACGACCCATTTCCATAATTTTCCTTAGAAATAGGCATTTTATGGTCATTTAATCTATAGTTTAATATAAAATTAAAATTAAAAATGTTATTAAATTATATATTTTTAATTTTATTAAATTATAAAAATCATTTGAAATATTTTAATATAATTTAATATAAAATAATTATATTAAAATATGATTAAATTATTTACTATTTATTATTAAATTATATTTAATAATAATCCTATTAAAATTTAATAACAATAAGAATCATCTACCTAAAAACATTATGCTAAGGGTACTCTGGTCATTTCAGTTTTTTTTCTTATGCTATTACAACATATATTCCATTTAACCAAGCACAAGAATACTATTACATTTCTATTCCATTTCATTTAACCAAACAATTGAATTACTAATTACCGCTCTATTCCATTACAGCCCTATTCAATTCTAGTGAACCAAATGTGCCATTAGAGGGTGTTTTAAGGCTGGTTTAACAACATCTTAACTCGGTAAATTCTGTATTTTAATTTAGGTAGGATTCAAGTGTAAAAGAGGAAGCGTAAATTTTGCAGAGTAGTGTCACGGATTTGCGATTTTAAAGTGTGAGTTCTAACATGTAAATTAAGTGTTAAAATTATATTTTTAGTGTTCAGGTTAACATTTAAGCTTGTTGGTTGGGCTTTCTTAAATTTCTAGAATAAGTGATTTAAAGGTGGTCAAATCAGGTACGTTTCGAGCCCTAACTAAATAGCATGAACGCAAAACTAGTATGGATGGCTGATAAATTGTATGTTTGGTATTGAATGATGTAAAATGGTTGATTTGGATATTAAATGTTGTTGGTTGTATGTATAGCATGTGTTTTTCTGGAATGATAATTGGATGCGTAAGTGAGATGCCATAGAATGAACTGATTGAAAGCTTGCTATACATACACTGGAAAATTCTTTTGTAGCATGTTAAATTTCCATTGAAATTATTATAATATCGAGACATGATAGAATGTCATTAAATTGATTGTGAAATCAAGTGCATGATAAGTATGCCATTAAACTGAATTAAATGAGATATTTAAAGCGTGTAAAAGATGCCATTGAATTGGGATTGAAATGGAAGCATGTACATACTTGTACCTTGTATGACATAATGCATTGGCATGCGGTGGATTATTGTGGTTAACGAAGGAGTTTCGAGGAGTATCGACTGCAGATTAAGCCCGCATTATTGTTTTCAGTGCACTGCATCGGGAGTACTGAGAAGATTGGCGACCATATCGCATATGTAACACCCTAAAATAGGGCCTAGGAATTTTAGGCGTATTTTAGAAAGATTAGCTCTAGAGTGCTCGAAATTTTGTAGCATGGTAAATCGAGATTATATTCAACTATGGCATCTTAGCTGTTCAATCAATTTTTGAAAAATTGCTCTAGAAATCTTAAATTTTAGGAAAAGGACTAAATCGAAATAAAGTCAAAATTATGAGTTTTTAAGAGGCAATTAACCCAGATTTTAAAATTCAGCCTATTTCTTCCTATACCAACGTGATTTCACAATAGGTTTTTCCCCCAAAATAAGCTTTACCGTGCCTTGCTATTCCCTTGCCCTTTCTATTGGTTTTTGTATCCCAAACTATAACACTTTGATTTCCTAGTATTCCCAAGCCAATTACCTTCGTAATTCCCCAAGAAAAACCACTCGAAAACTCTAAAGATTTCATCATATTCTCCAAACGTGGGTTTTTCGAATTTGAGTCAAAACTCATCTAATCTTCGATCGAAGGTAATATTTCGTATTCTTATGAGTTTTTCACGATACCTAGTCCTTAAATTTGAAGAATTAGCCATTGAATCACTAGTTTTTAATAAAAGTCAAAAATGGAGTAATTAATGGTGGATTCTGAGATTTTGGGTAAAAATATGATTTTAAAGTGTTATTCTATCAGTTTTAATGTGATTAAGAGGTTTTTCAACTTACATTGAAGTTTTATTAATGATTTATCATGTTTTAATGAAATTCTGAAAATTGCCTAAAAGATGTCGAAAAATGTCGATACCAGGAACTGAGCATTTTAGTGTAATTCAAAGGTTGGAAATTAGGTTTAGACGATTAAAAAGATGAATGAACTTCATTTTTGGCGAAAAGGTTAAGCATAGACCGAGTTATGAGCATTTTAAGTTTGTTATATTAATGGTTTGGAGCTATTTGGAAACTCAACTTAGGCTTGTGTTGTGGTTTGTTTTAGTGAATCCTTGGCCATTATTTGACTGTAATTATTGTATGATTGTTGTGTGTGAAGCCTTGGTTCATTAGGGCCTTCACCCAGTTAAAAGAAAGACCTAGATTAAGCTTTCAGCTTCTTGGTGAAAGCAATAGTGGTGAGTGTTTAGAATCACTGCCCATAGACACAAGTCATGTGTTATTTGGGAATTTAGCAGTAGCCTAAAACCCTACTCTAAATTTTGAGTGTAAGTTTCCTTGTATCTATATTTATCTTGTGTTTTTGTGCTTATATGATTATGAAGATGTGCTTAGTGATGAGAAGCTCATAAATATGATATGTTGATATAGTAACCGTTGTGAAAAGTGAAAATGTATACATGATATATATGTTAAATGAAAATGATAGTGTTTTGCAAATGATACTAACATGGAGTGATAGTGCACGAATAATCGATAAGTGTCTTGTGTTTGATTTCAGATATTTTGGCCTTGTGATCTTGAAAGCATTGGATATAGTTGGCATGCCATAATATTGTGACTACTCACCTATATGTATAGTTATTTTGGGTGTTGACGCCCTTGGGACATGTTTAGAGGGATAAGGGAATCTGAGCTAAGCTCCATTCAATGGGACATGTAAGAGAAAATAAGGAGAGTTTTAGCTATATGTTTCACTTTTGGGACATGTTTGACTCTATAAGTCTATGTTTGGTGTGATAGAGATCCGTGTATCCGATGAGTGATGATAGAGCTCACTATAAGTTTCATAACTCAAGTGCCAAATTATCTTGTATTGCATCTATATATGTGTGTTTTGTGATAAATGCCTTAATAAATATGTGGTTGCCATGCAAACTATCCTAATCTTTCCATTGGTGTATTTTAGGAATTTTAGGAATTTTAGCTCTTAAGTGCTCGAAATTTTGTAACATGGTAAATCGAGATTATATTCGACTATGGTATCTTAGTTGTTCAATCAATTTTTGACAAAGTGCTCTAAAAATCTTTAATTTTAAGAAAAGGACTTAATTGAAATAAAGTCAAAATTGTGAGTTTTTCAGAGGCCATTAGCCCAAATTTTAAAATTCAGCCTATTTCTTCCCCCACCAATGTGAATTTACGATAAGTTTTTCCCCCAAAACAAGCTTTGTCGTTCCTTGCTATTCCCTTGCTCCTTCCATTGGTTTTTACTTCTTAAACCATAGCACTTTGATTTCCTAACTACCCAATTACCTTCATAAATACCCAAGAAAAACATCAAAAACTCCAAAGGTTTCATCATCTTCTCCAAATGTGGGTTTTCTTCATTTAAGTCAAAACTCGTCTAATCTTCCATCAAAGGTAATATTTTGAATTCTTATAAGTTTTTCATGACATCTAGTCCTTAAAATTGAAGTATTAGCCATTGAATCGCAAGTTTTTAATAAAAGGAGAAATGAAGTCCTTAATGGTTGATTTTGAGATTTTGGGAAAAATGTTATTTTAAAGTGTTATCCTATTAGTTTCAATGTGATTAAGAGTTTTTTAAACTTACATTTAAGTTTCGTTAATGATTTCTCTTATTTTAATGAAGTTTGTGAAAATTGCCTAAAAGATGTCGAAAAATGTCGATACCAGGAACTGAGCATTTTAGTGTAATTCAAAGGTTGAGAAATAGTCGTAGACGGAAAATATGATAAACATAATTCATTTTTGGCGAAAAGGTTAAGCGTAGATTGAGTTATGAGCATTTTAAGTTTGTTATGTTAATGGCTTTGAGCTACTAGAGAACTTAACTTAGGCTTGTATTTGGGTTGGTTTGAGTGAATAATTAGTCATTATTTGACTGTATTTATTGTATGATTGTTGTGTGTGAGCCTTAGATTCGTTAGGGCCTTCAACCAGTTAAAGAAAGAGCTAGATTGAGCTTTCGGCTTCTCAGCGAAAGCATTAGTGGTGAGTGTTTGGAATCATTGCTCGTAGACACGAGTCATGTGTTATTTAAGAATTTAGTACTAACCTAAACCCCTACTCTAAATTCTGAGTGTAAGTTTCCTTGTATCTATATTTATCTTGCGCTTTTGTGCTTATATGATTATGAATATGTGCTTAGTGATGAGAAGTTCATCTTTGTGATATGTTAATATTGTAACCGTTGTGAAAAGTGAAAATGTATACATAATATATATGTTAAATGACAATGATAGTGTTTTGTAAATGATACTAAAATACAATGATAGTGCACAGATAATCGATAAGTGTTATGTTTTTTATTTCGGATATTTTGGACTTGTGATCTTGAAACCGTTGGGTACAGTTGGCATGCCATAAGATTGGACTTATATGTATAGTGATTTTGGGCATTGTGGACTTGGGACATGTTTGGAAGGATAAAGGAATGTGAGTTAAACTCCAGTTAACGGGACATGTGAGGGGAGATAAGGAGAGTGTTAGCTATACGTTTCACTTCTGGGACATGTTTGACTCTATGAGTCTATGTTTGGTGTGACAGAGATTAGTGTATCCGATAAGTGATGATAGAGCTCACTATAAGTTTCATAACTCAAGTGCCAAATTATCTTGTATTATATCTATATATGTGTGTTCTGTGATGAATGCCTTAATAAATATGTTGTTGCTATGCAAACTATCCTTATAAATGTTATGCAAATGAACTGTTAGACGATGCATGTTAAAAGTGTTACGTGTTACTAAACATATGACTCTAGTATCGTATATGTATGTGGTTATTGTGGATGCATGACAAAATTTTTACGTTGTGGTTATTTCACTCATTCACTGAGCTTGTTAAGCTCACCCACTCTTTTCAAAATTTGCAAATTAGTAATGGTTCGGTGTGGGCGGTGTGGTTGTCCTAGGGAGTGATCGAAGGAAGACTCATTTATTCTCATAGGTGTTCTTTTAGTTATTTTTGTATTAGGAAATAAGGCAATGTGGTAGACTTGTTTAGTGTCATTGTAGCATCCCATATTTAGCTCCATAAAATTTAGAAATATATCAAAAATAAGGAATTGACCTAATGGTTAGTCATTAAATGTGAAAGCTTAAAGGTTAGTTGGAGGTCCCATGTTCAAGTCTCAACTTTTACAAAATAAATTAACCTTTTTGCAAATTCTCTTTTTTTTTAAGTGTTGGCATCCAAGCTTAGTAAACCTAGGTATAAATAAAATTTTTTATCAAAATAATCATCCTTTTAACCCATTTTCTTCTACCTTAGTTGTCCCTAATCCCCTCTCCCTCTCTTCATCTCTATTTTTTTTCTTTTCCCTTTTTCCTCCATTGTTGTTGTTGCCTACACCTCCCCTTTTACCATCATCATCTTCTTCTTTTTATATCAATATTGTGCACCATCTCTTTTGCTCTATTGCTTAAATTTTCCCTCAATTAAATTAGCCCTAAATCTGAAATTTTGAACTCCAAGATCGACCCAAACATTGCCTAGAAAGTGCCATTACCATTTCTCTTTACTAGCATGTGTAGGGTCTCTTCTCTTTTCAATTTCTTGATTAATATTTTCCATTAAAAACCTAAATTTCCAAATCCAGAATTTAAGGTATTTTAAATTTTTTTAAATGTATTTTTCTATATTTTAATAAGGTTTCAAATCATTTTTAAATTTAGCCCCAATTTTGACCACCATAGGGGGTGGTGCGTGTGCATATGTGTAGAATAGGGAGCTGTTTTGTTTCTTGAATCTTGTCCAATTAATTCCAGCCTTAATTTGAGTTCTTTAACCCTCCTAATCATCTATTATACCCATGTCAATTAGGGAAAAAACGTTCTTGATCTTTTGTGCACTCGAAACTCACAAATCGGGAAGTGTAAGTGCAGTTAAGTGCAAAATTAATTGTTGTTTCGACATAATTGTAGGGTAAATGTTATGGGTCGATTAAATGAAAGAATTTAATAATTATTACCTACTGATTTTCCAGTATATTATGGAATTAGGTGCTAACCCCAACGCCTCGAATCAACTGTAAAGCCGAAGAACGATCGTACGTATGGTTCGCATCGATACAAGGTAAGGAATCAAACTAGTTGGATTCGTAAAATTATTTTTAATTCGACAATTGGTTTGAACTCATAAGTGGGTAATTGGTAGTTGGTTAAGTGGTAAATATATTTAATTTATATTAAATTTTGTTTTAGGATCGTATAAAGGTTTATTAAGGAAAATTGAAAGATTCAATAGGGTGCTGCGAGAAAGCGAAAAATACTCACACTAAGCTTGCTAAGCTTGCTAAGCTTGCTAAGCTCACCCCATTTTCTCAACTTCTCAGGTAATGATCGAACTTAGGATCAGAATTGGCATGCAGACGTACGGCAGACTTCGGACTTTACGTCATCATATTATTTTAACTTAATTATATTTTTAGGTTATTTTATTATTATTTTCTTTTGGATTGTAAAGTTTCTTAAAACCGTGGTTTGGGACTGTTCGAGATTTTGGGGTTTTTCATGCATGCATGACATATATTTGGTATAGATACATGGTTTTTATAAATATGTTGAAATGGACTATGCATGATATATGACTAAATTAATAATTTGACTAGTAATGATACATTTCTGTTGCTAAGAAGATAACAAACCACAATGGATTTGGAAAAACTTTTATACAGGAAACGAAAAAGTCTGAAGGTTCGATGCCAAATCAGTAGAAACAGTACTAAAAATCTATTAAGACTATAGAGATTATTGCATAAAACTTTTATAAAAGAATTATAAAATGTTAGTGCGTAAAAGACTAAAATAAGGTACTAAAAGCTCTTGTAAAATTGTAAATCCATAAAACAACAAAATAAATGCACGTAAAATGATAACTCGTGGTAGGAGGGTCTGTAGGGGGCGACCTCTGAGGGCTCCGATTGAGTCAACTACATCGTTAGGGCCAGAATTAGGTAATGAACGGAATGAGGTTAGCAGTGAACCCATCACTGAGGGTGGGAATATGGAAAATGGGAATATGAATTATGACCATGTTGGGAATGATTCAGTAACTCAGGCTTTATTGAAGGCTTTGAATAAGGTTGTTGGGGCTCCAATAGGAGGTGTTAGTAGTGGGGCGATTGCTGAAAGGCTCTGCTCTAGTGGGACAGAATTGTTTAAGGGTATTGTTGGAACTACTTCTACTGTGGCTGAGTACTGGATAGAAACCACTGAACAAATTTTGGAGGATTTGGAATGCACTCCTGAGCAGAAACTTAAGGGTGCTGTGTCTCTATTAAGGGATGAGGCATATCAGTGATGGCAATCAATGGTTAGAGGAACGTTGCTAGAGCGTATTTATTGGATTTATTTTTAAGGGGCCTTTCAAGGTAAGTGTGTAGGCCCTTGTTATGTGGAGTCCCGACGGTTGGAATTTATTGAACTTAAACAGGGAGACAAGACAGTTTCTGAGTATAAGGCGGAATTTCTAAGATTGAGTCGCTATGCACCTAGTATGGTGGCGTCTGAGCAAGAAAAGAGTTTCTATTTTTAGGAAGGTCCATGGTATGACCTCAAGGTTTAGGTAGCTCTACACCAAGAACGTGTGTTTGAGGCTTTGGTCGAGAAGACCAAAATTATGGAGGAGATTAAACGCATGGAGCGCGAGAGGAAAAGGAAACAGAATGCTCAACCCTAGAGAATAAGAAAGTGGTGGACCCTAGAGAATGGAAGATTTAGGTTTGCCAGTATTGTCATAGGTGCCATTCGGGCGAATGTTGGAAGAGGATGGGTGCTTGTTTGCTATGTGGTTCGATTGAGCATAAGATTAGGGATTGTACTCGTCATCAGTATCAGGTGTAAGCTCCGACTCAAAATCAAAGCCCAACTGGGGGTCAATATCAGAAAGGTAATCAAGATGCTTAGAGGATTCGTAATCAGAACTGAAATGGGAATGGTAATCGGGGTTAGAGAGCACCAGCAGAAGGTGTGAATCGAGTTGAGGCGAGACAACCTACCTTGGTTTATACGGCTAGGCGCCGAGAGGATAAAGATGTGTCTGATGTCATAGTAGGTACCTTCACTATATACTCGATACCCTATTTTACTTTGATTGACATAGGATCTACCCATTCATATGTTGCTTGAAATGTGGCTGTAAAATTAGGGATTGGGGTAGAGGAAACTGAAAACACTGTAATTGTAGTTCGTCCCTTAGGATCCTCCACACTTGTGAATAAAGTTTATAAAAGATGTCCTTTATAGGTTCAGTGAGAGGTATTCCTTGCAGATTTTGATGGAACTTCCTTTCAATGAATTCAATTTGATTTTTGGGATGGACTGGTTGGTTGAGCATCAAGTTCGATTAGATTGTGAATTGAAAAGGGTGACTTTGGTGACTAAGTTTAGCAAGGAAGTTATTATGGTAGCGGAATGTCGAAATTATCTGTCCAAAATAATCTCTGCTTTAGTAGTAGAAAAGATGGTTTGAAAAGGGTGTAAAATTATCTGTCCAAAATAATCTCTGCTTATGTCTGAGACACAAGTTTTGTTGACCCTGTAGTTGAAGGTATTCGTATAGTGAGGGAATTTCCCGATGAACTACTAGGGTTAACTCTAAAGAGGGAAGTGAAATTTGGAATTGAGTTGTTGCCGGGAACGGCACCGGTGTCCATTGCTCCCTACCATATGGCACCGAAAGAGCTTAAAAAGTTGAAGGTGCAGTTGTAAAAACTGTTGGGTGAGGGTTTTATTAGACCCAATGTTTCGCCATAGGCTGCATCGGTTTTATTTGTGAAGAACAAAGATGGAACATTACAGTTGTGCATTGACTATCGGCAACTGAATAAATTAACTATCAAGAATAAGTACACTCTACCAAGTATTGTTGACCTATTCGATCAGTTCAGAGGTGCAACTCTCTTTTCCAAAATTGACTTAAGCTCTAGGTATTACAAACTCAAACTAAAAGAATCTGATATTCCTAAAACTGCTTTTAGGACTCGTTATAGACATTACCAACAGCCTTCATGGATCTTATGAATCATGTCTTCCAACCTTTCATTGATCAGTTCATCGGGGTTTTCATTGACCACATCCTTGTTTACTCCAAGACAGAAATCAAGCATGATGAGCATTTAAGAGTGGTTTTTGTAGATACTTCGTGAAAAATAACATTATTCCAAACATACTAAGTGTGAATTTTGGTTGAAGGAAGTGATGTTTTTAGGTCACGTGGTATCAGTTGAGGGTATTCGTGTAGATCTCAAGAAGGTTAAAGCTATCCTAGATTGGAAGCAACCGAAGAATGTTTTAGAAATTAAGAGTTTTTTGGATCTTACTGCGTATTATCGAAGGTTTGTCGAGGGTTTTTCCTTGATAGCAGCCGCGTTGACTAAGCTGTTGAGGAAGAATGCTCCATTTAAGTGGGAAGACAAATAACAAGCCAGTTTCAAAAAGTTGAAGCCCGTGTTGACAAAAGCTCGCATCTTAATTCAGCCAGAATCTGGTAAGGAATATGTTGTGTATAGCGATGCTTCGCATGTTAGGCTTGGTTGTGCTCTAATGCAAGATGGTAAAGTTGTAGCATATGCCTCAAGACAATTTAGGCCGCACTAATATACTTTCCCACTCATGATTTAGAGTTGACAATTGTTGTTTTTGCTCTCAAAATTTGGGGACACTACTTGTATGGTGAGAAGTGTATTATTTACTCTGATCTCAAGAGTCTCAAATATCTACTCACACAGAAGGAACTTAATTTGTGGCAATGGAGGTGGATTGAGTTGTTAAAGGACTATAATTGCACGATTGAGTATCACCCCGGAAAGGCCAATGTTATGGCTAATGCCTTGAGCAGAAAGGCAATGTTTGATTTGAGGGCTATGTTCAATCGCTTGAGTCTTTTTTATGATGGGGGTATCTTGGCTGAATTGCAAGTAAGGCCTATGTGGGTTCAGGAAATCAAGGATAAACAGAGTTTGGCGGAAACTCTAACACCTCAATTTAAATAGGTTGAGGACGGTTCGACTGAGGACTTTGGAATTAATTCTCATGGAATTTTATTCTTTAAGTGGAGATATTGTGTGTCTAATGATCAGAATTTGAGACAATCCATACTTCAGGAAGCATATAGCAGCCCTTATGCTATGCATCCTGGTAGTACTAAGATGTATCATGATTTGAGGGAAGTGTATTGGTAGCCGAGTCTTAAATGTGAAGTAACCAAATTTGTATCTAAATGTTTGACTTGTCAACAGGTTAAAGCTGAACATCAGTTTCCATCAAGGTTGCTCCAATTGATTCGAATTCCACAATGGAAGTGGGAGAGTGTGACGATGGACTTTGTTAGTGGGTTGCCCTTAACGCCTACTAAGAAAGATTCGGTTTGGCTAGTGGTTGATAGATTGACTAAGTCCGCCCATTTTGTTTTTGTTCGTACCTATTACCCTCTCCAGAAGTTAGCTAAGCTTTATCTTATTAAGATAGTGAGATTGCATGGTGTGCTAGTGTCGACTATTTCATATCGGGATCCTAGATTAACGTCTCAATTCTGGAAGAACTTTCATGAGGCTTTGGGTACTCGATTGGATTTCAGTACGGCTTTCCATCCATAATCCGATGGTCAATCAGAAAGGGTCATTCATATATTGGAAGATATGTTGAAGAGTTGTGTAATAGACTTCCAAGGTAGTTGGGCGGAGCATTTATCGATGGGAAAATTTGTTTATAATAACAGTTTTCAGTCAAGTATCCAAATGGGACCTTACGAAGCTCTTTATGGTCGTAAGTGTCACTCGATTGAAGTGAGCGTCAGGAAGTTGATTTGTCCAGAATTGGTTACAAAAACTGAGGATAAAATTTGATTAATCCAAGAAATATTGAAGGTAGCTTCTAATAGACAGAAGTCATATGCCGATTTGAAGTGCAAGGACATTGAATTCAATGTGGGGGATTTCGTTTTCCTTCAAGTCTTTCCATGGAAGAAAGTTTTGAGATTTGGTGAAAAGGGAAAGTTAAGCCCTAGATTCATTGGTCCCTATCTAGTGCTTAAAAGGGTTGGCTCTATGACTTACGAACTGGAGTTGTCACCTGAGTTAGATCGTATTCACGATGTGTTTCATGTCTCGATCTTAAGACGGTATAGATCTAATCCCTTGCATATTGTTCTAGTTGAGGAGATTGAGGTTAGATCGGATTTATCATTTGAAGAGGAACCAATTGAAATATTAGAACATGAGACCAAAGTTCTAAGACAAAAGAAAATTACATTAGTTAAAGTACTATGGAGAAATAATGGAATCTAAGAGGCTACTCAGGAGCCAGAAAACTCAATTCGGCGTCAGTATCCTCATCTTTTCGAAATAGGTAATTTCTAGGATGAAATTTCTTTAAGTGGGTAAAGCTATAACATCCCAAATTTATCTCCCTAAAATTTAGCAATACATCAAAAATAGGGAATTGACCTAACGTTTAGTCATTAAATGTGAAAACTTGAAGGTTATTTGGAGGTCCCAAGTTCAAGTCTCAACTTTTACAAAATAAAGTAATTTTTTGCGAATTCCTTTATTTTTTTTATGTGTTGGCATCCAAGCTTAGTAAACCTAGGTATAAAAACAATTTTTTATCAAAATAATCAGCCTTTTAACCTATTTTCTTCTACCTTAGCCATCCCTAACACCCTCTCCCTCTCTTCATCTCTATTTTTTTCTCTTCCCTTCTTCCTCCATTTTTGTTGTTGCCTACACCTCCCCTTTTACCATCTTCTACTTCTTCTTCTTCTTTTTGCATCAAGATTGTGCACCATCTCCTTTTCCACATTCCTGCAATTTTCCGTCAATTAAATTAGCCCTAAATCTAAAAATTTAAACTCCAAGATTGATCCCAAACATCGTCTAAAAAGTGTCATTGTTGTTTCTCTTGACTAGTTTGTGTAAGGTCTCTTGTCTCCTCAATTTCCAAATTAATCTTGTCCATTAAAAACTTAAATTTCTATATCTTGAATTTATGGGATTTTAAATGTTTTTAAATGTATTTTTCCATAGTTTAATAAGGCTTCAAATCATTTTTAAATTCGGCCCCAACTTCGGCCAAAATAGGCGATTGTGCATGCGCATATGTGTAGAATAGGGAGCTATTTTTTTTCTTCAGTCTTGCCTAAATAATTCAAGCCTTAATTTGTGTTCTTGAACCCTCCTAATCATCTATTATACCCATGTCAATTAGGGAAAAAATTTTCTTGATCGTTTGGGCACTCAAAACTCACAAATCGGGAAGCTTAAGTACGGTTGAGTGTAAAATTAATTATTGTTTCAACATAGTTGTACGGTAAATGTTATGGATTGATTAAATGAAAGAATTGAATAATTATTACCTACTGATTTTCCAGTATGTTATGGAATTAGGTGCTGACCCAAACGCCTTGAATCAACCGTAAAGCCGAAGAACGATCATACGTATAGTTCGCATCGATACAAGGTAAGGAATTGAACTAGTTGAATTCATAAAATAGTTATTAATTTGAAAATTGGTTTGAACCCATAAGTGGGTAATTGGGAGTTGGTTAAGTGGTAAATTGATTTAATTTATATTTAATTTTGGTTTAGGATCGTATAAATGTTTATTAAGGAAAATTGGAAGATTCACTAGGGTGCTGTGAGAAAGCGAAAAATAATGTGTGGGTCAAAAACTTGTAAAAATTTCTTCATAATGATAAATGTTATGTTATATTTGATAATTAGCTTGCCGATTGTTTTGTCATAGTATCAAAAATATTAGTTTTGCGAGTGGCCGAACTAGGTACGTTTCGAGCCTTAAAATATTGATGTGTTGGCAAAATTGCTAGTTTGACTGTATGAATGTGTAATTGAGATTTTTATGCATAGTTATATTATGTGATATGAGAATGTTTGATGGAATGGTATGAAATGTTGATATATTAGTTTTATGCATGATTTAATCACATGAAATATTTACTATGATATATATATATGTGAGGTTTCTATTGGTGCACAATCAAAATTCGTAAAGTATGTGAATTGAACGATATTGATAGATACCATCTTAATGGTAATTTGAAAATTGGAACACTGTTTCCTTTCTCTTAAAGTATGTGATAATTAAGGACTTGTTGAGCATGTCCAATAAATGTGAAAAGTATTGAAATGTGATTGTGTATGAATTTGTATGTCATATTGCATGTGCATTGGGATGTGATTTTGTGGTTGACGAAGGAGTTCCGTGGAGTACCGGTAGGATAATAAGCCCGCATATATTTTTAGTCAATGCACTACATTTGGAGTACCGAGGTGATTGGTGATTATATCGCATTATTTATTTGGCAGTTTCATTGCATTATTGATTATTGGTGGTTTTACCACATCAAGCATTGCTCACATACGTTGGAGTTTGGCAGACGGGTTCTGGGGAACACGTGGTGTGTAGCGGATGGTATGGGTAAGATCTCACATGTGTATTTTTCACGATCATGTGGATTTGAAAGTAATTATTGTTAATGTTTGATTGTGCTATTGGTACCTCTATAAAATTGCTTGTATGAATGCTTAATACTCATTTAGACTCATACTGAGCTTGTTAAGCTCACCCCATTATCTCAACTTCTCAAGTAATGATCGAACTTAGGATCGGAATTGGCATGTAGACGTACGGCGGGCTTCGGACTTTACTTCGTCATATTATTTTAACTTAATTATATTTTTAGGTTATATTATTATTATTTACTTTTGGACTGTAAAGTTTCTTAAAACTGTGGTTTGGGACTGTTCGAGATTTTGGAGTTTTTATGCATGCATGACACACATATTTGGTATAGATACATAGTTTTTATAAATATGTTGAAATGGACTATGCATGATATATGACTAAATTAATAATTTGACTAGTAATGGTACATTTCTTCTGCTAAGAAGATAACAAAATGATTTTTCAAAGGCAACGCTGTCAGTAAGGTTTTACAAAAACTCACCTAATTCGCTAATTTGACCTAAGCATGGTTGAACTAATTAAATGGACTTTTTTCAAAGATAACGATAGAAACCAATGTTTTATAAAAATAAGTACTTGAAGGTTTTTAACTATCATTAGGGTAAGTTCGACACTAAGGTGTTCAATGTGGCCTTCCCGATTCAACCATAAAGTCTAGGCCAAGTTTGGGAGGTTACAGCATGATATGTGTGGATTATTTACGGACTTTGTTTATTACAGTTTTGGAAGTTTCTGAGTTTATATGTTTGCTTATGTTCATGACTTTAATCATGGCTTGATGTATCTTGCTTATTTTGATGATTTGAACTTTTAAATTTAGCTGTTGGATGATTATTTATCTAAGTGATGCATGATGCTTAGAACATATTTTGGAATGAGTTAATTGCATATGTATGTTGCATTTTTATGTCCAGGGGCAGAGGTATTGATATTAGAGATTTAAAATCGATACCTCTTTGTTTTAAAATGTGTAAGGAGTCAGAATAGAGATTTGGTATCGATACATTTGCTTGAGTATTGATACTCGGGGTCAAAGTATTGATATTTCATGACGGGTACTGATAATTTTTGAGACTTTGGGATATAGTCGAGAAACAGAATGCAAGTTTGGTATCATTTTTCTAGGTGGTATCGATACCACACATAGAAAGTATCAGTACCATAGTTTCAGTATCGATACCTACTGACACATTTTGAGAATTTTGCTAAATGGACCTTAAGCGTGTTAACGCTTATTTTTATGATTATTTTTTTATATGATTTACACGTAACATTGATAAAAAAACAAGTATAATTGATTTAAACTTATACGAATACTAAAATAGAAGATGCTTCAATTAAAATAAACCTTTACTTGTTGTATATGATATGAGACAGTAGTGTGGCATCCCGTATTCGGGCTTGTCGAACAAGTCGGGTGTAGCGTGTTATATTTTATGGTATTAGAACCTTAGGTCCAAAAACACTCAGACCTAGGTGATTTTTGTGTATTGTAAGGTTGCAAAACCCAAGTGATTAAACTATTTCGATTATTTGTATTGCATGAGATATCTTTTGTTTTGATGCATGTGTGGTAAGAATGGGAACACATTGCATCATGCACATACTCATTACTTACTCAAATGTTAATGATTTATGCTACGTATTGTATTGCATTCATTTAATGAATGTTATCCATATGAATAATTGTGTATTACATTGTTAAGGACTCACACTGAGCTAGTTTTGCTCACCTTATAGTTCCAAACTTCTCAAGTAATGCTCGAGAATAGGATTGGACCTAGAATGCAGACATATGATTAACTTCAGAGTAAACATTTATTTTGCTTAAATTTTATTAAGATTTATTTGGTTTTAGAAGTGTAAAATTATTTGGATTGTGGTTTGGATTTTCTATTGATTTAGGGTGTCCATGCATGCATACTTAACAAATTGATTGGATTTAAATAATTATCTTGAAATTAGGCAATGCGTGTTACCTGACTTAATTAAAATCTTTCATAAGCTGAGTTTTCCACTGCAATGAAATGTGACAAATTTTTTGTTGAACGAATAACTAACAATGTGTTTCCTAAGACCATGTTATTTTCAATAAATTGATTTAAGGACATTTGGCTTAAATAATGAACGTTTTCCTAAATAAATTAAGAGAAAATAGTGGTATTTTCCAAAAAAGTGAAAGCTAGGGTTTTTTGAAGGATTGTAGGGTTACTTAGTCAAATCAGTGGCTAATGTAGTGTTTACAATCCGGCCATAATGTCTAGGTCAAGTTGGGGAGGTTACACAAAGCTAATTTTTAAAATTTTCAAGTACATAATAATTACGTAAGGATTCGAAATTTAATATTAGGTACGTAATAAAATTTATAAATTTTTACTACAATTTGAATGGATGTAATACTCTACTCTGATAATTCAAGAATGTATCTTATCTGAATTTTTGACGAATTGCAATATCTGGCACATCAAAGTGCCACTAATAGTTTTTGCAACAGTTGAGATTCATGAATTTGATAGAGTGATGCGCTAGTTTGGGTTTGTGCAAAATATTTCGTCCTGACCTTAGAATATTAATGAACTTTACAATATTGACTTGCGGGGGAGAACCGATGAAGATTGGCTTAAATTATGTGCCAAATATATCTACTTCTAGGAACATAGGTACGATTTCATACCTATGCCTGAACAAATTTTCAAACTGGATTTGACGTCGTCTTCAGATTACATGACATGGTTTAGGCTTCAAGGTAAGCCATATATACTTTTGAAAGGGGATAAAAGTAGACAAATTCGTCATAGAAAGCCAACATGACCCCATATAAAGTCAAGGTTGAGAGTAAATGCATTGAGTTCATCATCATCAACTCCAATCCCAAATTCTATATTGATGGGTGCACTTCCGGTCAGTATGGTTCATATTTTTCTAGTGCATTTACAAACCCCATGTTTTTCACACAAGCACGAAATCATGCAGCATCATACCATGCATCAACACCTTGTCCAGGAACATTTTTTCTTCCACCTTCATCCACAGGAGTCTATTACACGCCACTATCGTCAACAACACCAATATATGTCATCACATACAATTCCAACGTTCTATACACAACCAAGTTGTTCGACACCATATAGCTCTCCGTCGGTAGTGTCATAAACACCACCAAAATCATTTTTCTTTAGAGGTGGGTCATCTTCCCAACCACCTACTAATACAATAGGAAATATACGATGGCAACCTAGGATGCAAATGTAGCCTAGCAGGAAAGAACAATGTTAAAATGAAGATTGGGGATGAAGATGAAGATTAAGGTTAAGATGGATATAGAGGAGACGATAGAGATGGAGATGAATATGAAGATGACGATGATAAGCTAAAACCTAACCACGACAAAATCCTCCTTGTAATCGACACCCACCGGGTAATGGCACACATTCGACTCGATGACGGAGATATTTTTTTTAAAAAAATTGTCATGTACATCATTATTTAGTTTGTTAACTTTTAATTTTTTAATTTATATATGTACTACTTCTATTAATATTTGTATTGTATTATTAAATCGTTAATCTACTTATTGACATTTTATCAAAAAATTGTTTCGTTTTTTGTATCTGTATTAAAAAATGTAAAAAAATAGCTTAATTAATTATTATTTTTAATTCGATTCTCGCCTCAATGTTGCCCCCAAATATAAACATGTTTTCTTAATATGTATTGGGTTCCTACAAAAACTACATAACCTCAGTTGGTCTATCTTCTCACGAAAATTCATATTGTTGTGTATTCGACTAGATTTAGTCGACCTTTGGCTTGCGACGCAACTCAATATTCGGTAGCAATTCGAATGGAGTGCTCGAAATAAAAGTCCATCTAGCTTCATTTTGGATTGGTGGGAATTCAAACTTCCATACTTATATATTTGTTTTATTTTGTACACTTCATCAACATACTCATGCAATCTAGATGTGCTGAGGCACATGCAACAATTTCATGTGTGCATGGAAAATGAAGTGATTGAAATCTCTTATAGTGTAACACCCTAAACCCGGCCTAGACGTCCAGACCAAGTCCAAAGAGTTACATCAATGATGCTAAGAACACAATATTTATAACGTAGTTAGAATGAACCATTTACTACATAAAATCCAATCACAGTATGAACTAAATATAAAATCTTTCCAAACTTCATAATATCTTGAAAAATGAAATTTCCTAATAGTAGAAAAACGATAAAAGCTTGACTGAGCTCCCACAGCACCTACCGTTCAAGTCTGAGAACCACCTAAAATCCAATCAATAACATAGTGAGTTATGAACATTGCATAAAAGAAATTCAATCAAATGAAATACAATTGAAAGATTATTCTCAAATCCCAACATTCAAATAAGAAACAGAAGTCACTCCAATTCAAATACAGAGCAATTTTGTTACAGAAGAAGCAGTTCGATTTTATTTATAGAGCAAATCAGTTTCATCTGCAAGTTTTCCTACCCCCAACCTCTACACACCATCTTCGGCCATCCTAACACACCATTAAGGGAGTTCAATGCCCATCCAACCCTACACACAATATAGTGTATGTCTGACACGTTTACCAAGTCGCAGCTTGGTTGCCAATTTAGGATGCGTCAAAGTGCCAGATTCAGAGTTATCCACATTGTGGCTTAGCCACTAGTTCAGAGCAGAGTGCTTACTTCTTCACAATATTCCAACCTATACATATGCAGTATACAAATATCCATATTTACAGAGTGCAGTTCAATATGAAAACTAGCTATCACAATACAAATACGGTTATACTATACATATGTCAATCATAGAGCATCAGAGGGCCCTCACACAATCGAATTCAGATCATTCATACTTTAAGGAGGTCAGAATCAATGTCAGCCACACACATGGCCTCATAGAAACGAGATTTAGACCCAATTTATATGCTATACAGCCTGGACACACACCCATGTCCTTGCCCGTGTGGTTCTAAAACATAAATAATGAGTTACATGGACTGGACACACGTTTGCGTCCTTGCTCGTGTGCCTCACACGGCTTGGGCACACGCCGATGTCCCTATCCATGTGGTCCTAAATCACAAATAGAGAGTTACAAGGCCTGGACACACGCCCGTGTCCTTGCCCGTGTGGCACCAAGATCATGAACAGTGATTTACACGGCTTAGACACACGTTCGTCTCTGTTGCCCGTGTAAACCTTGCACTAATATGGCCACACACGGCCTGGACACACGCTTGTGTACCTTGCCCATATGGCCCCAATTTGATGAATAGTGAGTCACACGCCCACCCATACAACCTGTCACATGACCATGTGGCTCACACAGCCTGGACACATGCCCGTGTGCCTGGTCGTGTGACGTCGACAGCCATGTTTTCTGGTGAACAAAATTCACAAAAAATGGAGTTTTTGGCATGCACTTGAAGAGACTTTGAAGTAGAGACAACACGGAGAGATCCCAGAACCTAATTTAACCATTTTACAACCAGTTAACAACTATAACCATGAATCAACATACATTAACACTCAAGCAAACGTGTCAAAACTTTGACGTTAACTTTCAACGATGAGCGCTTATCGAAAATTTGACAATTCTAAATCGGCACAAGTCGCGAATGATCACTTCCCTTCATACTCACGCCTAAGGATACAAAAAAACTAATTATCAGAGAGTTTATGAAGAACAAATCAGAAATTCCCAATTGGCAATGCAATAGAAACTAACAAAAATTTGTAGAAATTGAAGGATTCTGACAGAACTTACACAGAAATCTTCCAATCAATTAAGGTTCTCACTAGTTCTGCTATTCACTTACCGAGCACAATCAAGAACAGGAATCGAAGAAGCATAAAGAAAAAAAAGAAAGGAAAATAATGAAAAAATGAAAGAAGACGGAGAAGAGCATGTCAAGAAAGCCAAAGAATAAACATTTAGGTTTTTGTCTTAACCACCATCCAGTTTTTTGGCAACAAGAAAAAATTTCTCCTAACGTGTACGAGAGGATTCAAACTCTAGACCAAACAAATTACAAACAGATTCTTAACTAGTGAACCAGCAGGCTCATTCTTGACACAGATTTACACAGAATTGCACTTAACTACGTAACACATGGATAAGGGTTGTTTTAAAAAAAAGAAACAAAAATTTTAACAATGCAACTCAAACTTTAGACCCCAAACACAAAAGCAGAGCACAGAACCAGAGATACAGAAATTAAATTACTGCAGATTCTCACAATTAAATTCTAAAATTTTTGGGCAATACAACTCTCTCCTCCTAAAAGAAATTTCGACCTCAAAATTTACCTGACCCAAATAGATACAGATATTGTCGTCGGATCGATTCTTCAGGTTCTCGCGTGGCCTCTTCAGTGCCATGGTTCCACCACAGAACTTTTACTGAAGGAACAATTTTCTTCCTTAGTACCTCAACATCACGTTCCAAGATCTGAATAGGCTCCTTCTCTAATGTTAAGTATCGTCAAAACTGGATTTCGTCGACAAGAACAATGTACGATGGATTGGATTTGTAACACCTCAACATTGAGACATGAAACACATCATGAATTCGTTCTAGTTCCGGCGGTAAATCTAACTGATATGCAACTGGCCCTACACATTTCAAGATGTGGTAAGGCCTAATGAACCTTAGGCTCAGCTTGCCTTTGCGTCCAAAAAGGAGAACCTTTTTCCATGGTAATACCTTCAAGAATACCTTATCACCTACAGAAAACTTGATATCCTTTCTTTTTAAATTAGCATACGACTTCTCCCAATCAGAGGTGGCTTTCAGACGATCTCGAATCAATTTCATAATGTTTTCTGTTTCCAAAACTAGCTCGGGACCAAGAACTTGTCGTTCACTTAATTCTATCCAACATATCAGAGTACGACACATACGATCCTACAGGCCTCGTAGGGTGCCATCTGAGTACTAGACTAGAAGATATTATTGTATGCAAACTTAGCCCACAGTAGATACTCCTCCCAACTACCCCGAAAGTCTATCACACAAGCCTGACACATATCTTCTATAATCTAAATGACCCTCTCAGGTTGTCTGTCAGTCTAAGGATGATATGCGGTACTTAAATTTAGTCGGGTACCTAAAGCCTCATGAAGTTTCTTCTAGAACCGAAACGTGAATCTCCGATCTCTATTAGAGATAATTGAGACTGGAATCCCGTGCAACCTTACAATCTCAACAATATACAGCTTGACCAGCTTCAGTAAGGAGTAATATGTTCTGATAGGAATGAAGGCGGCAGATTTGGTCAATTCATCAACGATGACCCAAACTGAATCTTTCTTAGTAGGGTTAAAGGCAACCAACCCACTAGTAAAATCCATCGTTACCAACTCCCACTTCCACTGAGGAATTTTAACTAAATGAAGTAGATCGGATGGCAACTTATGTTTAGCTTTAACCTTTTGGTACATCAGATAGTGGGGCACAAAGGCGATTACCTCCCGTTTCGGTCTGGGCCACCAATAAAGTTTTTGGAGGTCCTGATACATCTTGTTGCCCCCAAGATGCATAGCATAGGGACTACTATGCGCTTCCTGTAGGATAGACTATCTCAATTCTTTATCCTTAGGTACGCAAATCTGACCTTTGATACACAACACTTTATCATATTCAAGCTGAAATCGGAAGCTTCATTCAGATTAACATGTTGCAGTCGTTGAAGTAAAGACTCATCAGTTAACTGTTTAGCTCGAATCTGCTCAACCCAAGTCGGTTTAACCTATAAATCGTCTAACAGCCCACCATCCTCAACCAAACTTAGATTAGCAAACATGGCTCTCAAATTAGTCATTGCCCTATGACTAAGGGTATCAACTACCACATTAGCCTTACCCAGGTGATACTCTATCATGCAGTCATAATCTTTAAGTAATTCAACCCACCAGCGCTACCGAAGATTTAACTCTTTTTGAGTTAACAGATATTTGAGACTTTTGTGATCAGTGTAAATGATACACCTCTCATTATACAAGTAGTGTCTCCAAATCTTTAGAGCAAACACGACTGTAGCCAGCTCAAGATAAAGTGTAGGGTGGTTACCCTCATGTGTCTTAAGCTATTGCGACGTGTAAGCGACCACCTTACCATCTTGCTTCAGAACACATCCTAGCTCGACATGTGACGTATCACTGTATACCAAAAACTCCCAACCCGATTCCGGTTGAACTAAAACATGAGCTTGTGTCAAAACGAACTTGAGCATATCAAAACTAGACTGTTGTGCCTCAGACCACACAAATAGAGCATTCTTACGTAGTATCTTCATCAAATCTGACGCTGTTAGAGAAAATCCCTCGACGAACCTTCGATAGTAACTGGTTAAACCTAAGAAATTACGAAGCTTAAACACATTTTTCAGTTGCTTCAACTCAACTATAGCTTCAATTTTCTTGGGATCGACTCGGATCCCTTCTATGTTACCACATGACCCAAAAAGGCAACTTCCTGTAACCAAAACTCGCACTTACTGAACTTAGCATACAACTATTTTCTCGAAGTATCTGAAGTACAACCCGAAGGTGATGATAATGCTCAGTTTCAATTTTAGAGTAAATCAAAATTTCATCGATAAAAACCACTATAAATTGGTCCAAGTACGGTTGGAATACTCAATTCATTAGATCTATAAACGTCGTTGGTGCATTCGTCAACCCGAAAGGCATCACCAAGAACTCATAATGTCTGTAACGAGTCCTGAAGGCAATTTTGTACACATCAATCTTCTTTACTTTGAGTTGATGGTAACCAGAGCATAGATCAATTTTGGAGAAAACAGATGCTCCTTGAAACTGGTCGAACAAGTTGTCAATCCTCAGTAATGGGTACTTATTCTTGATCGTCAACTTGTTCAGTTGTCTAGAATCTATGCAAATCCTCATCAATCTATCTTTCTTGTTAACAAATAGTACCAGTGCCCCTCATAAAGACACGCTCAATCATATGAACCCCCTATTGAGAAGTTCTTGAAGTTGCGCATTTAGCTCGATCAGCTCCTTCGGTGCCATGCAGTAGGGTGCAATGGACACCAGATCCGTACCTCGTAATAAATAGATACCAAATTCCAGCTCCAGATCCGGAGGTACTCCAGGCAATTCCTCAGGAAAGACATCCAGGAATTCCTTTACAGTGCAGATATCTCCTATGGTAAGCTTTATGGGATTAGACTCAGATACGTAGGCGAGGTATGCTTTGCACCCCCTACGAACTAATTTGTCTACTACAAGTGTAGAGATTGCGTTAGAGAGATAATCTTGACGCTCACCAACCATCACCACCTTGCCATTCTCATTCATTCTAAGAGTAACTCTCTTAGTTGCATAATTTAGACTGATCTGATATTCTATGAGCTAATCCATTCCCAGAACCAAATCAAACTCATTAAAAGGTAACTCCATCAGGTCGGCTGGAAATATCTTACCCTGGATCTCTAAAGGTATCCATCTGTACACTCTATTAACCCGAATTGACTGCCCCAAAGGACTAATCATAGATAAATTTCTAACAGTATTTTTAGCAGTTAAACCCAGATTTACAGAAACAACGCTAGCAATATACGAGTGAGTAGATCCAATATCAATGAGAGAATAGTACAGTACAGAATGAATAAAGAAAGTACCTGTAATGACATCAACATCATCGCTATCCTCGCGGCATCTCACCGTATAAACCAGAACCAACTGACGAGCCTCAATCTGACCTGCACCTCTACCCGATGCTCTCTGTCCTCTTCCAGACCCATTACCACCTCTACCAGTACCACCACCTTTAGGTGGTTACAGAACCACTCTCGGAGGTTGAACAAAACCCGGAGCTAGGGTCTGTGCCGCAGTTGGCACCTGATCTGGTTGACGGGTGCAATCCCTAACTCGATGCTCCATCGAACAACAATAGAGGCACGCTCCTAACGTCCTCCAGCACTAGTCTGGATGGCTTTTTCCACAATCATTACACAGTTCAATCTCTGTCGCTACAGCTGGTGCCTCGAGCCTTGGGGACCTATCAAATCTCAGCCATTTCTTAGGCGTTGTTCAGAACTAGAGGGACCCGAATACCTCTTACTCTTACTCTTATCCCTCTCACGGTCACGCCGCTCGCGCTCTAGAACCACAACCCGAATACTATCTTTACTTTGCAACTAGAACCATAAAAACCCACTCCCTTTAAGGAACTATCAGAACCCACAGATCATATCTCAATCCTTCCTCAAACCTCAAACACTTTTCGTAGTTAGACGCTACCAATGCCCGTGCATACCTACTCAGTATCAGAAACTCAGATTCATATTCAACCACAGATCGGTCACCGTGAACTAGGCTCATAAACTCGCATCAACGAGCCTCAACATAACTCACCCCACGTACTTACCTTGGAAGGCGTTCTTGAAATAATCCCAGTTAACTTGCTCAGGTTGAAAATCTTGCCCAACTGTCAACCATAACTAATAAGCTTTGACCCGAAGTAGAGACACCACACCCTTTAATTTCTGAGTGGGGGTACAAACTAGATTAGTCATTATACGCTCGGTAGCTTCAAGCCAATACTCTGCAACAGTAGGAGCAACGCCTATGACGCCCTTGAACAGTTCGGCCCCATCTAGTCGGAGTCATTCAGTAACCGATCTTTGGCCTCCTATTCTATAATAGGTCCTTGCGACCCTCTCCAGTACTCGAATCATGGCTTGGGACAGTGCATTATCCCCAACCGTCAGAGTTTGGGACTCTGTCCTAGCAGTAAGAGTCCCAACTGTCTCGCTGGTCTCCAGATTGGGCATATTACCCATAGACAATGACTCTGCTCGAGCTCATCTTCGGCGTTGTCAACATCCTTAAATTCCTCACCCACGACTACCACGCGAACGCATCTTAGTAATCTAGCCACAATGTCAGAATGCACAGATCAGTTTAGACATTCAACATGATAATTTCACCTATTCACATTAAAACGTTCAATTCGATATAAGTTCAGGTAATGAAATCATTATAACAGAACAGAAATACTTACAGCGTTGTTGTCGGAGACTCAGACTTACTAATATTTTAGTTTTAAAATTGATTCAGATACTCAATTATCACCTAATTTTTTTATCACATATTATGAGCCCATAGACAGCCCGACTGTTGTCAAACATGACTCTGATACCATTAAATGTAACACCCTAAACTTGGCCTAGATGTCTAGACCAAGTCTAGAGAGCTACATCAACGATGCTAAGAACACCACATTTATAACGCAGTCAGAATAAACCATTTACTATACAACATCCAATCACAGAAATAAACTAAATATAAAATCTTTCTAAAGTTAATAATATATTAGAAAATGAAATTTTGTAATAGTAGTATTTAGAAAAATGATAACAGCTTGACCGAGCTCCCGCGGCACCAACCTATTCAAGTTTGGGAACCATATGAAATCCAATTAATAAAAGAGTGAGTTATGAATTTATTGCATAAAAGAAATTCAATTAAATGAAATACAATTGAAAGATTATTCTCGAATCTTAAGATTTAAATAAGCGACAGAAGTCACTCCAGTTGAGATACAAAGCTGTTTTGTTATAGAAGCAGAAGCAGTTCAATTTTATTTACAGAGCAAATCAGTTTCATATGCAAGTTTTCCTACTCCTAACCTCTACATACCATCTTCGACCATCTCAACACACCATTAAGGGAGTTCAATGCCCATCCAACCCTACACATTATATAGTGTTTGTTTAACATGTTTACAAAATCACAATTTGGCTTCCAATTCAGAATGTGTCAAAGCGTCAGATTCAGAGTTATCCACATTGTGGCTTAGCCACTAGTTCAGAGCAGAGTGCTTCATTCTTCACAATATCCCAACCCATACATATGCAATATACAAATATTCATATTTACAGAGTGCAGTTCATTATCAAAAATAGCTATCACAGTACATATACGGTTATGCTATACATATGTCAATCATAGAGCATCAGAGAGCCATCATACAATCGAATTCAGATCATTCATACTTTGAGCAAGTCAGAATCAATGTTGGCCACACATGGCCTCAGAGAAAAGAGATTCAAACCCGATTTATTTGCCACACGGCCTGGACACATGCCCATGTCCTTACCCATGTGGTTCACACGGCCTCGACACATGCCCATGTCCTCTGCCCATGTGGTTCCGAAACATAAATAGTGAGTTGGACGTCTTGAACACACGTCCATGTCCTTGCCCATGTGCCTCACACGGCCTGAGCACACGCCTATGTCCGTGGCCATGTGGTCCTAAATAAAAAACAGAGAGTTACACGACCTTGACACATGCATGTGTCCTTCCCTATGTGGCACCAATACAATGAATAGTGAGTTCCATGGCCAAGACACACGCCCGTGTCCGATGCCAGTGTGAACCCTGCGCTAATATGGCCACATACAACCTAGACACACGTTGTGTGCCTTGCCGTATGGCCGTAATTTGATGAACATTAAGTTACACGACCACCCACACGACCTGTCACACGGCCATGTAGCTCACACGGGATGAACACACGCCCATGTGTCTGACCGTGTGGCGTCGATAGCCATATTTTTCAGCAACCAAAATTCACGAAAACTAGGATTTTTAGCATGCACCTGAAGAGACTTTAAAGTAGAGACAACATAGAGAGATCCTAGAACCTAATTTAACCATTCCACAACCAATTAACAATTATAACCATGAATTAACGTATATTAACACTCAAGCAAACATGTCAAAACATTGACTTTAACTTTCAACGATGAGTGCTTATCGGTAATTCGACAATGCAAAATCAGCACAACTCGCGAATGATCACTTCCCTCCTTACTCACGCCTAAGGAAGCAAAACAACTAATTACTAGAGAGTTTACAAAGAAAAAATCAAAAATTCCCAATTCGTAATGCAATTGAAAATGATGAAACTTCATAGAAATTGAAATATTCTGGCAAAACTTACACAAAAATCTTCCAATCAATTAAGGTTCTCACTAATTTTTCTATTTACTTGCCGAACATAATCAAGAAGAGGAATCGAAGAAGCACAAAGAAAAAGAAAAGGAAAAAAATAAAAGAAGATGGAGAAGAGCATGTCAAGAAATCCAAAGAATAAACGTTTAAGTTTTTGTCTTAACTACCATCCATTTTTCCAACAACAAGCAAAAATTTTCTCCTAACCTGTACGATGGGATTCGAACTCGGGACTAGACAGAATACAGACAGATGCTTAACTAGTGAACCAGCAGGCTTATTCTTGACATAGATTTACACAGAATTGCACTTAACTACGTAACACATGGATAAGGGTTGTTTTAAAAAAAACAAAACTTTTAACAATGCAACTCGCACTTCAGACCTTAAACACAAAAGAAGAGCATAGAACCAGAGATATAGAAATTGAATTACTGCAGATTCTCACAATTAAATTCTAAAATTTTAGGGCGTTATACGTAGTTGTAGGTATTTTGTTTCAGGTATACACGATGTGATCCCCCGATGATACCCTTGTTCGATCTATGGAACTCTATAACTTGAAATATTTTATTAGGACATAAGTGACATATTACAAATAAAATGTTCACTCTTGTTGCATTTTCTGCCATATCTTTCTTCACTTCCTTACACCAAATATGTTTGCCCTCTTCCTCACACCAACATATTTCTAAGCAAAAATATTTTTTTTACCGCCAACATTATCGGCAAATGATATGTCCCTTTTATTACAAAATTTTATACATTCTGCTAGGTTCGTTGTCATATGCTCATATTGTAGACCTCCATCATATGATTGAGTCCACTATTCCTTAGGTATCCCATCAAGGTATTTAGCACTTTTTTTTTGTTTATTGTCTGTAAATTCTGCAACATTTCATGGAATCGATGTTGGACTAGCTCATACCCTTTTGAAGAAAATAAAGAGTATATCCATAAATGCAAACAGTGTATATGTTAAAGAAAGATATAGAAAATAGTATTTACTATGTACCCATGTTAATAACATATCATCGCTCATCATTCTTGTGAAATCGACCCATGTAATTTGACTCGATATGACATATATAATACCTATAGTGTGCAGAATCCCATAGGCTTTCACATCAATCAATCGTAGCCTGTATTTTGTGTACCCTATCAGAAATGGTACATATATCGGACTGCAGCACAACATGTCTTCTCAAGTTAGTCAAGAAGATGTCCTAAGTATTCATGATTTCTTGTTCAACAATTGCAAAAGTTATTGGTAAGATCCTTCGATTATCGTCTTGTGCAATTATCAATAAAAAGTAATGCATATATCTCTCGTGTCACACCCGATTTCTTTTAAGTCTAAAAATTAGGAACAATTGGGGTTAAATTCAAAGAAGTCATAAGTGTAACAACCTATACCCGACCTGATTTATTGAATCTAGATATAGGATGTCACAATACAAAAATACTTAACAAAAATTTTACAACGGGGAAAATCATACTGAACATATTTCTTATTTATTTATATTCTTTCTAAGTCAAAAGATTTTAAAATAGGCGTTTACTAAATACAACAAATTTTTGAAAGTAGTTTAATATATTACAACTTAAAACTTTTTAAAACTCACTTAATCATGGCGTAGAGTATTATTCGCCTTATATCCAAAAATGCTCTCTGTATCCATAATATCACTCTTCGAAGTGTCACCTTGGTGCATTCCTAACTTGGTCCCACCTGGCGCACTCGTTCAATTCTAAGATCTTGCATAACAAATAGACGTTTGTAAGTTCAATGGAACTTAGTGAGTCTCAACCAATATTACCTATAAATGATGTTGTTGATTTCCTCGACTCAAGGATTTTGGCCTTCTTTTCAGGCCTTGGCAGATACTCTTCTGATTCATGACGGATAATTATTAGCTAATCTCTACACTTAACCACTTTATACACATTTTACCCCATGATCAGATTACAAGCTTCACACCCTAATGCGGATCTTATTTTATAAACCTTTTTGAAGATAGAATATGGATACATTTATTGAAATGATATACATACAAATACTTCTCTTGACAGATTCTTATACTGGCCCTAGCGGTTGACCTAATTCCAGTTACACCATATATTTAAGTTGATCCCAACAATGAACCTATTCTAATGTATACAATGTTTTAAATCATCTAGTAGAATGATAGATGACTTCAATACATAACGTGAGAACTTCCAAGTTTGGCGGGCACTTACACCCCTATAGTTATGGATATGCCAAGTTATTTGTTCTAACAGGTTACTATGGCTGATTCATCCATCGGATATATTGTCGAGAAGTTTTTCAGAGAATGTCATAAGGGCATACCCAAATCTCTTTATAAAGGTGGATTAACATTTCGCACTTATGCTCTACAGAATTCACCATATAGATTTTCCAGATAACTCGCCACAAGGGCTTCCCAGATAACTTCACCACTAAGGCTTTCCGAATAATACACCACATAGGCTTTTCCAAATAACTCGCTATAAGAGCATTACATATAATTTGCCACAAATGCCTTACGGATAACTTAGCACAAAGGTTGAGTTCGGTTTGCCACCAAGGCACCACATAAAATTGTCATGTTTGGCAATATGGATTTGCCTAAACTAAGAGTCACCTGAGATTTTCCCATCATCACCCTGGAAATGTAGAAACCCTGATAGAAAAATAAGACTCATCCGCCATTTCCAGAATATGCCATAGCCATGGTCTTTCCACATATCTTCCATACTGTTTTTTTCATGTTTACTGTCTCAACGGACCTTGTATTTACGGTCTTATCAGACTACAGTCTAGTCATATTGGCCTTCGTGCTTATTGTCCCGACAGACATCATCAAAGCTCCACTACGGGGTCTATTATCACACCACGTATTTTTTTGGTACTTCGTTCAAACCCTATTATCACCAATTATACTTTGTCATCCATAACTCAATTAACATAATGGAAACATTTATACAGGTTTCATTCATACCCTTAACGAAATCATACTTACTATACATGATTCCCATACATCACCTTTTTCGTACAACATATCGTGCACTTCAGTACATACACACGAATACTTCATAGAAAACACACAAATATACAACATACTTTGGTCTAGAGAATGTGTAAGAGACGGGTCTAGAAACTCACCAAAGACCTACCTTTACGTCGGTTTGGAGCTCTAGATATATAAGACTTACTAGAAGGTTGAATCATCCACTGAATAAACAAAATCTTAACTCTAGATTAACAAAGAAGAAGAGAATATTTAGGTTAGAAAGAAAAACTAGAACGTTTAGCAGAAAGAAAAACCATTTGGAATGTCCTCCTCCCTTCACTTTATTTACTCCTAGTCCCTCTAATTTCCCTACCAAATCCAAGGGTAGGTAAAAGAAAATTTGACAAAGATCTATGCTACTGTTTAACTAGTCATAGGGAGGGTCAAATCAATCCAATTGACTACCAACTAATCCTGTTACAAGAACTGACTTGAATAGTGCTAATGTAAACTGAGCGTACTATACCTTGGTGGTGACTCGCATATGGCGTGATCTTAAAGACAATTAAGTCTCTAAAGTTTTCTCACACACTTGGTAGGTTCTCTGCGCTTAGCCAAAACTCTAAGGTGCACTTTTTCTTAGGCGTACTCTCTCTTGGACGTATTCTTTCCTCACTTGAAGATGTTCTGTAATTAAATTCTTAGATACCGTCAATGGGCAGATACTTTGGTGCTAGTATACACCAATACTCTAATACGCCTGCAAGTTAGCAAGGTGGCTGGTTATACTACTATAGTGTGGCAAAATAGTTTACACACATACCTTACTCTTCTTTTTGGACCTATTGTTTTTGGGATGTAACAATAAGTTTGAGGCTTCTTCTAGAAAATTAGGAAAAATTAGTAACCGACTTGGACATGGTTGAAATTCAATGTTGGTGTGGTTGGAATCAAACCAGATGGTTTCTTAATAGGGACAAAATGATTACCAATGGATTATTTCTATGGGGTTGATAATTGAGCATGAAAGGCTATAAATAGCTGGGAAATGACTTCCCAATGAGACTTCTTCTCAATTCTATTTCACCTTCTCTTATTCATCTTCTTCCTTGGTTGCTTCGTAGAAGAGATAATTATGGAAATCTCTACATGGAATGATGATCATGAGGTTTGAGTCAAAAAAGTAAAGAATCCAATAAGCTAGTAAGGTTCTTAATCCTTCTGTATACGTAAGGTTAAGAAAATGAAGATAATGGTTTTTAGAAAATAATTTTGGGGGTTTTGTTTATTCCTAGAGAACTGAGTTCTAAGTTAAGAATATTGAGTTTAATTCATGATTTTGGTTGTCATGTTTAGCTGCCAGGATAATAGAAGCTCTGGTGTTCGAAAAAACTAAGCTAATAAGGCGAAGAAGTATTAGATGAGTTTCTATACTTCATGTCTAGGATGTTGTGTGTTTGGCATGAATATGTGTTAACTCTTTAATGAGTTCCATGATGATACGTAATCTCTATTGCTTGAAAATGCTTGCTTGCATAAGGTTGAGTAAGTTTATGAGAATTAGCCAGTATGTCGTTTTAAAAATAATAGTAATAACTTTATGCTTGAAAAGTAGTGTACTCAATGAAAAGATGTTTATGAATTGCATGTAATGTCTATTTATTTTTTGTGGAATACGGAAGAGAATTATCACTTGGCCAGATGAAGTCAGGATAGGGAAAAGGTGATTTTGTTAGATACTACCATATGGTGTTGGTAACTGCAAACCATGATGTGCGAAGCTTCGGGCCTTGTGGAGGGGACGCTACGATGTTCGAGCATCAATGTTAGGAATGGTGAAATGTAGGAGTGTAAATGAAATTCCTATTAAATACCACAATACAATATTGCTTAGTGCAAACTGTGATGTGCGAAGCTCTAGGCCTTACCAAGGGGACACTTCAATGTTGAAGCATTAATGTGGACATGATATAGGTCGATATTAACAGTTATGAGCAACATTATGGTGGTGGTTAGCAAGTTCTATGGGGCGACACTATGATAGTTTTAAGGTCCTACGGGGTGATAGCTTAAAAAAGGTCTAATGTGTAAGACCATAACTCGGCTATGGCAACCAATAGAGTCTGTTAGGACATTAAGCACGGGGTAGTCCGCCAGAACATTAAACATGGGATGAAAGGGTGTAAGACCGTAGCTTGGTTGTGGCAACCAATAGAGTCCGTTGGGACATTAGACACGAGGTAGATTGACAAAATGGTAATTATGGAGAAATCATGCATATGGGAAAAGAGTTAGATGAATAATGCTAGTGTTGGCGAGTGGACTTTAAGGAATTTGCCAAAGAAAAAGGTTATAGAAAAATGGAACAGTCACTAAAACAGTAATCATGGAAGCCAGTAAGGCATAAAGGTGGTAACCCGACAGGAATCAATCATGAGAAATAATGAGCCAATAATGCTTGGTGTATAGGTAAAAGAAAATAGAGTTAACTAAGGATTGCAACAAGGATCCACCGTTAAGAACCATTAGAAAGTGCTTAGTGAAACTGGTAGGTTAAAGATACGGCCATAAGCACCTTGGGAAATTTACTTGGTATTGAGGGGTCAGCTAAGGACCATGGACATAAAGAGGTTCTAAGAGGGATGGTACACATGACAGACTTGTCTATCAAGACTATTCTATTTGAGGAAAATCTATTATGAATGTATCTGCCCTAGAGTTAGTTCCATAAGGAATCATCCTATAAGAGAGATTGGAAGCTAGAATAGATGTTCAGCTAACAGTTTTACTAGATGCCATAGATCAAAATGGTCAATTACGATTGGACCTTTCACATTGTAACACCTCAAAATAAGGTCTAAGAGTTTTTAGGGTATTTTAGGAATTTTGGCCTTTACGAGCTTTGAATTTCATAAGGTTGGTACTCGATAATGTTTTTTACTATGAAATCTTAGTTGTTAAATTAATTTTTGAAAAAGTATTCTAGAAAGCCTTAATTTTAGAGAAAGGACTAATTTGTAACAGAGTCAAAATAGTGAGCATTTCTGTGGCAATTTAACCAATTTTTAAAATTGAACCTAAAAACCACCATCGACTTATAGTTTTCACGTTATTCCTTCCTCTCTTCTTCCTTGTGCCACCCTTTGCTTTTTCCTCACTATTCCATTGGTTTTTTATTCCCAAACCATGATACCTTAATTTCCTATCATTCCTAAGTCATTTACCATTATAAATCCCCAAAAAAACACCCAAAACTCCATAGATTTTATCATCTTCTCCAACCGTGGGTTTTTTTGATTTACGTCAAAACTCGTTCATTCTTTCAAAAAAGGTGATCATTCATGTATCCATTGGCTTTTAATGTTATTTAGACTCTAAAATTGCATACTTTAAATAAAAGCCAAAATTTGAGCCATTAATGGTGGATTTTGGGAATTTGAGTCAAAACTTGGTTTCAAAGTATTTTTCAACCTGTTTTAGCATGATTAGAAGGTTTTTAAACTTACCTTAAAGTTTTGTTAATGATTTCTCATGTTTTAATGAATTTGTGAAAATTGCCTAAAAGATATCAAAAAATGTTGATACCATGAATTGAGTAGATTTGTCTAGTTTGAAGGTTATAAATTAGGCGTAGATGATTAATTAGATTAATCAAATTGATTTTAGGCAAAAAGGTTAAGTATAGATCGAGATATTAGTATTTAAAGTTTGTTATGTTAATAGTTTAAGTTACATGGGAACTTAGCTTAAAGTTTATGTGTTAATTGGTTTGAGTGAATTTTTTGTTGTTATTTGACTACGGTTATTGTATGATTTATATGTGTAAAGCTTCAGATTTGCTAAAGCTTGCTACGAACTAGGGAAGCGTTAGTTGAGCTTTCATTTTTTCGACAAAAGCATAAAATATTGAGTGTACGAAATTGCTACTCATAAACATGAGTGTCGACACCATTTTTTTGAAAAACAAAAAAGTTTAGTTGTCGACTTTGTAAATGAAAATGGGAGTCTCCATCGATCTATTATTAAGGTGTGATCGGATCACCTTGAAAATGATTTTGGCCTGCGAAATTTGAGAAAATAGGTTCGGGAGTCGGTTACGCACGAGGAAGGGTTAGCACCCTCATAACGCCCAAAATTGGTACCGAATTGACTGTTTAATATCTTAGTGTCGAGATTTTGGAAAGATTTTAAAATACGATCCTTCTCTTTTTTGTTAATGTTAATTTTATAAAAGATGTTTGGATAAATTGAGGCGAATGCTAAAGACCTCCTTGTCTCAGAGTAATAAAATGTCACACCCAATACATTAGGGCACGACGTTTTTAGTCCTTGAATATAGCCCTTGTTATTTTTTAAAATCTTCATATCGAGAAAATGACATGTCACGACGTATTGAAACCCAATACGTTAGGGCATAATTTCTCAAAATTCCTAGCATTGAATATAGCCCTTGTTATTTTTTAAAATCTTCATATCGAGAAAATAAAATGTCACGACGTATCGAATTCCCGAAATTGAGTTTTTGGTTTATGTGTTTTGATTGAATAAAATTTTCGATTATTTAGATTCGACGAGAATAATTGGAACCCAATACGTTAGGGCTCCATTCTCTCGAGGATTCCAAATTTCGAGTATTGCATTATTTGAAAGCTTTTGAATAAAACGATTTTGATATTTAAATAAAATGTAATCCGATTGAATGGTAGTAAATTATTCAAAATGATAATTCGTAAATTACGATACATGCTAGTGAACGATAAATCATCAAATAATGTAAACAAGCAATGGATAAATTCAAACAAGAATAGTAACAATAATCTCGATCATACAACATTCAAAAATTAAACGAGTTATTAATCAATTTTTTTGATACACTAAAAGCAATAACAAGAGAAGAAATCATAATTGAATAAATTATACATGCAGAAGTTTTAAAATAATATATATATGTATATTTAAATATGAAATAGAGTCAAAATAGAGTTTAAAATAAACACTAGATAGAATGATAGTATTTAGATGAATTTTGCAATAAATATTATGCAAGAAAACATTTAAAATATATGCAATAATATACATGTGTTAATTTAAAATAAGCAATACATAATTGGATTAAATAATACACAATAAATTTTAAAACAAATGTATAGTAAATCCGAGGTGGTAATATGATTTTATTTATAACATAAAATAATACTATATAAAAAACGTAATGAAACTAATTATTAATACATGATGGTAATTCAAAACTTAAAGTAATAATATAAATAACAAAATAATAATATCTGTACATAGGTAAACAAACGTATAAACTAATATAAATAATAGTATTAATAGTTCTAGTAACATTAATAATACTAACCATAATAATAATAATAGTTAAGTAATTAAAAATGTAAAGGGGACTAAATCGAAAATCAAAACCAAATTTAAGGGAAAGACAACACAATTAGGAATACAATCACATATGATAATAATAACAATAATAAATAGTGATTAAAATGACAATAGCAATAATAATAAAATTAAAGAAAGAAACATTAAAAATGATAATAAGGAAAAAAGAAATAACTAATTTTAAGAATAAAAATAATAGAAGGACCAATTTGAAATCTGTTTGAAATTAAAAAGACTAATGCGGGAATTAAGCCCACAAATCCAGGCAATCAAGTCAAGTCATTGAAAATGGTGCTGTTTCGGGCTTATGTTTCCTCAACTGATAGATGGATTAAATTGAAAGTAATTTAAAGTTATGTAACGAAATTAAAAAAATGAAAAGGATCGAATTAAAACAATTAGAAAAAGTAGGAGAACTAGGGTTGCAAATAAACCATTTAACAGAAACGCGTGAATCCCCCACGAGATGGGTCGGGTCGCACGCGATTTACCAGGTGGTGGCCAATACTGTGTCATTTTTGAGCCATTGAAAACTGGCTTAAAACGATGTCGTTGCCAAGGCTATATAAGGGTTACTTTAAACCCTAGGTCAAAGTCCCATTTGCCATTCAAAATCACGCCGCAACCCTCCTTCTCTCCTCCGTCATTCAGACCTTCTTCCATTCCGATTACGACGAAAGGAGGAGGTATTCTGACGGCGTTCATTACGGCGAGTTCTCCTTTACCTTTTTTTCTTTTATGTATATACTTATATATGATTAATAACAAAACAGAAAAAAGAAAAGCAATCGGAAACAGAATGGAAAAGAGGAAAAAGAAACCTTTTTTTATTGATTTCATTTTCTTATATCATCTCTCCCTCTGTTTTTTTTTTTACAATGCCTATTTGGCTTTTATATAGCTAGCAAAATGAAAAAAATTACAAAAGAAATCTCTTTCCCCTTTTGTGTTTGCTGCTGTTTTCTGTGCATCTTTTATGTTTGCTTGTGTGCAGGTACGGTCGTACGCGCAGCGCGTGGCGGTGTGTGGAGGCCACTGTTGCGGCAGCTGGAGGGTAGTGATGCTAGGGTTTTTTTTTTTTGAAATTGTTTTGGGTTGTGTTAGGCTGAGTTGGTTTGCTGGCCTTATAACCGGGTCTAGGGAAGGTTTTGGGCTAGGTTGATTTGGGCTGATGTAATTGGATTGTTTATTTGCAAATGGACTTTTAATATTTTCGTTTTTATTATTTATTGGGCCGAGCAATATTGGGCCATTACAGCTGCCCCTCTTTGCTTGTTGTCGTGTAATAGGAACGGAGCAAAGACTCCTAAAATGGCCAATTTTGCCCGGTCGAGCTGGACCTTGGTGCTCTTCTTCTTCAAGTAGCTTCATTCCATCCTACTGCATCTTCAGAGGTATAGGAATTGGTGTCTCGATCCACTCTACCGCAACGTCAGGGAGATAGGATTTGTTACCCGTTACTTTAATCTGTTTAACTGTGATGTCGAGGAAGCAAGATTCGTTATTGTAGCTTCAATCTGTTCCACTACACTGCCTAGGGAGTAAGATTCACTGTTGTAGCTTTAATCTTTTTAACTGCCATGTTGGGGAAGCAAGATTCACAGTTGTGGCGTTAATCTGTTCCACTGCACCGCCAGGGAAGTAAGATTCATTGTTGTAGCTTTAATCTTTTTAACTGCAATGTCGGGGAAGCAAGGTTCGCCGTTGTGGCGTTAATCTGTTCCACTGCACCGCTTGAGAAGTAAGATTCGCTGTGGTAGCTTTAATCTTTTTAACTGCAATGTCAGGGAAGAAAGGTTCGCTGTTATGGCGTTAATCTGTTCCACTACACCGCTTGAGAAGTAAGATTTGCTGTGGTAGCTTTAATCTTTTTAACTGCAATGTCGGGGAAGCAAGGTTCGCCGTTGTGGCGTTAATCTTTTCCACTGCACCGCTTGAGAAGTAAGATTCACTGTGGTAGCTTTAATCTTTTTCACTACAATGTCAGGGAAGCAAGGTTCGCCGTTGTGGTGTTAATCTATTCCACTGCACCACTTGACAAGTAAGATTCACTGTTGTGGCTTTAATCATTTTAACGGCAATGTCGAGGAAGCAAGATTCACTGTTGTGGCTTTCATCTTGTTCCATTGCATTGCCAGGGAAGTAAGATTTGTTATTCTCAGTCTGCTCCACTGCAACCTCAAGGAGATAAGACCTGATGTGATCCACTCTACTGCAATTTCATAGAGATAAGATCTATTACTTTAATCCGCTCCACTACAACTTGAAGGAGATAGGATTATCGTCTTCAATCTACTCCACTTCAACCTCAGGGAGATAGGACTTGTGGCTTAAATCTGCTTCCTTACACTTGAAGATAAGATTCGCTGTCTTCGATCTGCTCCACTACTGCTTAGGGAGACAAGATCTGTAATTTCCAACCTACTCCACTGCTGACTAGGGAGATAGGACTTGTGGCTTAAATTTGCTTCCTTACACTTGAAGATAAGATTCACTATCTTCGATCTCCTCCGCTACTGCTTAGGGAGACAAGATCTGCTAAATTCACTGATTTGTTCTCTGGGGAACATGACCTGTATAATGAACCTAATTATGCCTAATGATTAGGATGGCATGATCAGAATGAATCAAATGCTCCTAACTAGACATGTGTGAATAACATGAATGCAGAATTTTATTTTTTTCGAGAATGATCCCACTTAGGTTGTCATTGCTCGAAGTTTATTAAGGCTTTGTCACTGAAGTGCTATAACACCTTCCTTCTCGACTGGCGTTTTCTGAAGAAACATTTAGCCAGGTTACCCCCACTGTAAACCTCGAAGTTATATCCACTGGGGCACAAAATTTGTACTATCATTCTCCCACCATAATCTAATGGTAGAAATATGACTTTTCCTCAATCCTCTTTTATCACAATTCAAGGATATAGGATCTTAATCTTTCTAGTTCCTTACACCATTCCCAAGGTGTTGTACCAAAGACTTATGCGCAGATGAAGGCTCTCTTCTCCGAGGTAACCTCTTCCTCTTGCCTAGTGATCATTGCTTGCTTGTTTATTTAAGCTTTGTCACCAACATGACATATTGTCAATCAATGCATTTGACAACAAAATCCAAAGAGAAAATCTAAATTTAGACTCTTCCTTCTCAAATTTCCAACCTTTAAACCTGGTGCGTTCTAAAAAATAGTCTTGTTTCAGGCTCCTATATTATTTAGAAACTTTTCAGAGTAATATGCAAAACTTTCTTTGCGAAAGTTTTATTAGTCCATTAATCATTATTCCAATGCAACATGGTTGCAAAAAGGGTCATAACAATGGATAAGAATAAAGTTGGTTCTTAGCATAGCTCGAAAGGAATAAATTATCAAAAACAGTAAATAAGGATAATAAAGATTGAGAATGTATATCTTGGAAAAGAAAAAGTATTCTAAGAACAAAAAATTCAATATAAATAATATGAGAATTGGGTGCCCCAGATATCACAGCTTGAACTTCTCTGTACAAACTTTCTAAAGACCATTCTAGGTTTGACATGTGTTTAGGAAATCTATAGTGCTTTGTCGATGCCCCAAGATGTCGCCGACCCTTTCTTGTTGATTCAGGCGTAACAAGATTACCACATGCCCCAATCTGATTAAGATTCGAATCACTCTGATCACTTCATGCCCCCATTCCAATCAATATTTGAGCCACCCTTTTCGGGTTTTCAACTCAAATCCCCTTTAGCCTAAGGTGCCCTTTGCGGGTTTTCCCCTTGGCCTCTCCATTTTTACTCTTTCATCATTTTTTTATTTTTAATTTTCACTTTTTCATTTTTCACTTATTTTTTTGACTCGAAGTGCCCTTTGCGAGTTTTCACCTTGGTCCTTTCTTCTTCTTTAAACGAAGTATTTCTTGACTGGATCTGAGTTTATAGGACTAGCAATCTCACTCGGGATTAGTGCTCCTCTGAAAAAGGTCTTCTTTACAACATAGGGACATTCCCGGTTTGGCATTCATTTCCCTCTAGAATTCTTTCATTGAGGAATGATCTTTTTCAACATCCAGCCCTCTCGTGGAATTCTCTAAGACGACCCTGTTTATTATGGGCTTGTATCATTTGTTTCTGATACATCCGTCCCTGATGAATAGCTTTTAACCCTTTTCCTAGGTCCAACTGATCACGTCGCAATTGGATCCTTCCAACTCTAATACCCGGAGAGAGGGGATTTCAATAGGTAAAACTACCTCAATCTCGTAAACCAAAGAGAACAATGTTGCTCTGATAGAAATCTTGATAGATGTTCGGCAAGCAAAGAGGGCAAATGGTGATTTCTCATGCCAGTCATTGTAAGTCTCAGTCATTTTTGCAATTCATTTTCTTGCAATACAGTGAAAAACCATGGTGTCTGATTTTGAATTGATTATAGCTCTCAACTATCGGATTATCATTCAATTCAATGCATTTTCCAATACCATCGGCATATGATGACATTGACACATGCAGTAGCCTCTATCCATTTGATGAAGTAATTAATGATCTCAATAGTGAAGCAATACCCATTAGAAGTCTTCGATAATGGTGATGTCCATGCCCCATTTTGCTCAAAATTTGAGTCGCCCTTTTCGAGTTTTCAACTCAAAACCACCTTTGGTCACAAAGCGCCCTTTGCAGGTTTTCGCCTTGACCTCTCCTTTTTCTTTTTTTTCTTTTTCTTCTTTTTTCTTTTATTTTTGATTTTGATTTTGATTTTTTTTCTTTTTTTTATTTTGAATTTTTTGAATTGGATCTGAACCCATAGGGTTAGGCAAGTTCTTATTATCCCTTTTTGACCAAAACCCATATTTTCTTGATAAAGTCTCCTACATAAGATCTTCCACTTTCATCTTGTATACGAAAAACCTTCTTTGGTATCAGATTTCTTTCATAGAGCCTTCTAGGGCGCAACTACGACAGAAAGCTTTAGATCTTCCTCTTTAATCAAAGTAAAATGCAACAACATCTTTAAGGGATGGAAACTCGACTTCAAATGGGCCAAGCTATGCTAAGTCAGCGAGAGAGACATTGCCCCGACAAAGAATTGCATCGTTCATACTGTAAATTTCTGACATCACGCAGTTGTGCAGGTTTCATTATCAGTTGTTAACCCGGGCATATCCTGGTATGACCGTACAAAGACATCTTTGAACTCTAGAGGTGACTCGACAAGGCCCTATTTTGTTTCTTGAGGTCACAATCTCTATTATCTCCTTGTAGGGTAAAATTTGCTCTCTACCATCCTCAACAAGTCAGAAGATAGGTTACAATCCATGTCATCTTCAAAGCCATGAGATCCCTCTAAACACATGTCTCGCTTAAAAGGAAAATTTGGGTCTGTAGCAGAGTCATTCACGTAATTGCTATCTGGGGACCCATAATAAGTACCGAAGAATATACAAAAGAATGTATAAATTCATGAATAATTATTTGTACCATATGATTATGAATGAATGAATAATAATTTGTACCATATGATTATGAATGAATAATAATTTGGAAGAAAATCCAAAAGAATGAAATAATCTGGAATTGTTTGTAAAGAATGAAAATATTGGCTCAGTAATAATTGCAAAGATGTATTTCATTAAAATAATAACATTCAGACATGAGTCTATTTCACAAAGGAAATCTCTATCATTTTTAGGCTAAAAACAACAAAAATGTTCTGAACATTACTCTAAATAAGTTCTAAAAACTACAGGGCTTTCTTCCGCAGCCCAATTGCTTAGAACACTCCCAAATTTATAAGGACGGATATCTGACAAGGTCCCTTCTTCAGTTGCTTTTCGTCGATGTGAACATTTCCCACTCTTCTTCATGCATTGCATTCACCCCATTATCAATTATGATTGGGTAACGGATTTTCTGCACTAGAGTCATCAAACTTGACAACACCCATGTTAATGAGCCTTTCAACAAGGTTTTTAAAGACGGTGCAATTTTCTATCGAATGTCCTCCAATTCCCGCATGATAATCACACTGTGCATTCGCATCATACCATTTGGGGTACGAAGGTTGGAGGGGTTTTAAGTAGAAAGGGGCAACAATGTGCGCATTGAATAAGCGTTGATACAGCTCCTTATACGACATAGGAATTGGTGTGAACTGGAGCTTCTTAATACTTGGTTTCACTCCAGATTCTTGTCTCAATGAACCTTGTTGACTAGCGACCCCTTTACCTGGATGACTTACTGACCTTGAGTAACTTATGTTATTCATCTCATCTTCTTTTCTCATTGCGACTGATTTTTTGTTACTCTCTCCACCATCTATTCTTCCGTGTTTTATAGCATTTTCAATCATTTGGCCATTCATGATTATATCTGAAAAACTCTTCGAAGCGCTTCCCAGCATGTGAGTGATGAACAGGGTCTTCAATGTGTTGATAAAAAGCATTGTAGTTTCTTTCTCTAGGAGTGGCAGCTGGACTTGGACTGCAACATCTCTCTACCTCTGTGCATACTGTCTAAAGCTTTCATTCGATTTCTTTTCCAAATTTTTCAAGGTGATTCTATCAGGCACCATATCTGTCACCTGACTGTATTGCCTCATGAATGCTTGAGCTAGGTCCCTCCATGAACCAATCTTGGTGCGACTCAATTGATTGTACCATTTCGACGCTGCTCCAATGAGGCTATCCTGAAAACAATGTATTAATAGCTAATCATTGTTAATATACCCAGTCATTCTCCTACAGAACATGGCGATATGGGCTTCAGGGCAACTGGTCCCACTATATTTCTCAAATTCAGGCATCTTAAACTTGTGAGGGAGTACTAAGTCTGGAACCAAGCTCAGATCTTTTGCATCGATTCCATGGTGACTATCGGCGCTTTTCAAGGCTTTGACTTTTTCCTCCAACCATTTACACCTATCTTCCCACTGTTTTGGCAATTCCACGTTCGCCTTTCCTACTTCAGCTGTTTCATCAAAATCTGGGACGGCAAGATTAACTGTATTATCACTAGGGTTAGGACCTGATCCGGCCAGAAAGTTCATCGGTATTGAAACATCAGTTTGAAACCGTTGATGCCCAATTGAGACAGAGGATCTGCGCGGAGGTACCTCGGTCTGAACCTGCGCATGCAGAGGCGTAAATCCTAGAGGATAGATAGGTCTATTCTTGTCTTCTTCATCATCATTTACTATATGACATTTCCCCTTATTTACTCCTTTAGTCAATAGATGGGTCAATTCAGTCATCGCAACTTTTTGAGCCTTGATCAATTTTTCCATCATGTCTTCCTGGATTTTATCTAGCCGCTCTTGCAATTGTACTTGTAACCGTTCTTGCATATCTTTTTGCATTTGCTTCAATTTCTCTAATCTTTGATCCATTTCCTTAGTTTTGCGACGAGTACCGTAATGTTGTTTGGTTGGTTGGTTTTCCAGATTAGTTGAAATAAATTTACTCAATTAGACTCTTTCAATGGATTTTGATGCAGATGTATGGAATGCATGCCTAAAGAAACGTTGATTCTGATTCAATTACATTTAGAAAACTTTTCTAGAAGACAAATTTCTTTACATAAAGCGAGGCCTCGCCCTTATATTCCAAGAGACAACATCGATCCCCTCCTATATGTTAAATCTTGCTAGTTTCCAATGAATGTCTCTTCTTGCTCCTTTTCTTAATCTTGGTCGCGATCCATCATCTGCCTATCTTCATAGAGCTCGTCAGCTTCTTCAAGGGAGTTGAAGTATCGAAGGCTCTTGGAAAATCGTCTCGAACCTTTAGGCCACGAAGTAGAGGTCACGAACTCTTTCATCACCCTTCTTGTGTTTCTCAGAATATATTCAGGCAGCCATATTGTTTTCCACTTTATCAAGGAATCCATATTCCATGATAAGCTTTCTAAGTTAGTAATCAAACTTGAATCAGTATCTCCTTCCTAAGATGAAAATGCAATACAATCATAATCAAAACAAAACAAGATGGGTTAGTATAAAACAGAAGCAAACAAGGCAAACAAAAGTACCTAGTCGGGTGACCACTAGGGGTTTGGAGTGGCTCTACCTAGGATGGGTTCCTAAGGTCTTCTATATGCGGTTTGGCTCTAAAGTTAAGGTACCCAAACCAACAGATTCCTCGATCTTCACCCATTATAGGCTCATACAGATTAAGTTCGGTTCAGGGGAATACATTTCCCTATGACTACACGGAGATGAAAATCTCACGAAGACATAGGTACGGATGTATCCCGAAAGTGATCCACTATCCTGCACGGAGGTGAAAACCTCACGAAGGAGTAGCTTCTCGCTCCCACTTAGAGGGGTAATACCAACAATCTTTTTGCAATATGATGCCAAAATATAGAGCTCCATTTACAGTAATCATGCAAACAAATGCAAAGAGAAGATCATAATTTTTCAAATCAAATTTTTAATTTTCGATAATAAGACAAAAAACAATCAATTTTATGGCCTGACTCTCTTACTGTCCCTAGTGGAGTTGCCAAGCTGTCGACACCATTTTTTTGAAAAACAAAAAAGTTTAGTTGTTGACTTTGTAAATGAAAATGGGAGTTGCCACCGATATTTTATTGAGGTGTGATCGGATCACCTTGAAAATAATTTTAGCCTGCGAAATTTGAGAAAATAGGTTCGGGATTCAGTTACGCACGAGGAAGGGTTAGCACCCTCGTAACGCCCAAAATTGGTACCGAATTGATTGTTTAATGTCTTAGTGTCGAAATTTTGAAAAGATTTTAAAATACGATCCTTCCCTTTTTTGTTAATGTTAATTTTATAAAAGATGTTTGGATAAATTGAGGCGAATGCTAAAGACCACCTTGTCTCAGAGTAATAAAATGTCACACCCAATACATTAGGGCACGACGATTTTCGTCCCCGAGAATAAGCTTGTCTTTTGATTTTCAAAACTCTTGCGGTGAAGTTAAAAAAGGATATTCAATTGCTTTAAGTCGGATGAAAACTTGAAACCCAATACGTTAGGGTACAATTTCTCAAAATTTCTAGCATTGAATATAGCCCTTGTTATTTTTTAAAATCTTCATATCGAGAAAATGACATGTCACGACGTATCGAATTCCCGAAAATGAGTTTTTGGTTTATGTGTTTTGATTGAATAAAATTTTCGATTATTTAGATTCGACGAGAATAATTGGAACCCAATACGTTAGGGCTCCATTCTCTCGAGGATTCCAAATTTCGAGTATTGCATTATTTGAAAGCTTTTGAATAAAACGATTTTGATATTTAAATAAAATGTAATCCGATTGAATGGTAGTAAATTATTCAAAATGATAATTCGTAAATTACGATACATGCTAGTGAACGATAAATCATCAAATAATGTAAACAAGCAATGGATAAATTCAAACAAGAATAGCAACAATAATCTCAATCATACAACATTCAAAAATTAAACGAGTTATTAATCAATTTTTTTGATACACTAAAAGCAATAACAAGAGAAGAAATCATAATTGAATAAATTATACATGCAGAAGTTTTAAAATAATATATATATATATGTATATTTAAATATGAAATAGAGTCAAAATAGAGTTTAAAATAAACACTAGATAGAATGATAGTATTTAGATGAATTTTGCAATAAATATTATGCAAGAAGAACATTTAAAATATATGCAATAATATACATGTGTTAATTTAAAATAAGTAATACATAATTGGATTAAATAAGAATACTCAGTAAATTTTAAAACAAATGTATAGTAAAGCCAAGGTGGTAATATAATTTTATTTATAACATAAAATAATGCTACATAAAAAACGTAATGAAACTAATTATTAATACATGATGGTAATTCAAAACTTAAAGTAATAATATAAATAACAAAATAATAATATCTGTACATAGGTAAACAAACGTATAAACTAATATAAATAATAATATTAATAGTTCTAGTAACATTAATAATACTAACCATAATAATAAAAATAGTTAAGTAATTAAAAATGTAAAGGGGACTAAATAGAAAATCAAAACCAAATTTCAGGGAAAGACAACACAATTAGGAATATAATCTCATATAATAATAATAACAATAATAAATAGTGATAAAAATGACAATAGCAATAATAATAAAATTAGAGAAAGAAACATTAAAAATGATAATAAGGAAAAAAGAAATAACTAATTTTAAGAATAAAAATAATAGAAGGACTGATTTGAAATCTGTTTGAAATTAAAAGGACTAATGCGGGAATTAAGCCCACAAATCCAGGCAATCAAGTCAAGTCATTGAAAACGGTGCCGTTTCGGGCTTATGTTTCCTCAACTAATAGATGGATTAAATTGAATGTAATGTAAAGTTATGTAACGAAATTAAAAAAAATAAAAATGACTGAATTAAAACAATTAGAAACAGTAGGAGAACCAGGGTTGCAAATAACCCATTTAACAGAAACGCGCGGATCCCCCACGGGATGGGTCGGGTGGCACGCGGGTTACCAAGTGGTGGCCAATACGGTGTCGTTTTTGAGCCATTGAAAACTGGCCTAAAATGATGTCGTTGCCAGGGCTATATAAAGGTTACTTTAAACCCTAGGTCGGAGTCCCATTTGCCATTCGAAATCGCGTCGCAACCCTCCTTCTCTCCTCCGTCATTCAGACCTTCTTCCATTCTGATTACGACGAAAGGAAGTGGTATTCCGACAGCGTTCACTACGGCGAGTTCTCCTTTACCTTTTTTCTTTTATGTATATACTTATATATGATTAATAACAAAATAGAACAAAGAAAAGCAACCGAAAATAGAATGGAAAAGAGGAAAAAGAAACCTTTTTTTTATTGATTTCGTTTTCTCATATCATCTCTCCCTCTGTTTTTTTTTTACAATGCCTATTTGGCTGTTATATGGCCAGCAAAAATGAAAAAATTACAAAAGAAATCTCTTTCCCCTTTTGTGTTTGCTGCTGTTTTCTATGTATCTTTTTTGTTTACTTTTGTGTGCAGATACGGTCGTACGCGCAGTGCGTGGCGGTGTGTGAAAGCTGTACGGAGGCAATGTGTGGAGGCCACTGTTGTGGCGGCTGGAGGGCAGTGATGCTAGGGTTTTTTTTGAAATTGCTTTGGGTTGTGTTAGGCTGAGTTGGTTTGCTGACCTTAGAACTGGGTCTAGGGAAGGTTTTGGGCTAGGTTGATATGGGCTGATGTAATCGGATTGTTTATTTGCAAATGGACTTTTAATATTTTTGTTTTTATTATTTATTAGGCCGGGCAATATTGGGCCATTACAATGAGTCATGTGTTATTTGGGAATTTAGATATAGCCTAAACCCCTACTCTAAGTTCCAAGTGTAAGTTTCCTTGAATCCATAATTATCTTGTGGTTTTGTAGTTATGTATTGTGCATGAAAGGTGGTATGTGGATATAGTGACTATTGTGTGAAGTGCAATTATATTCATGAAATTTAAATGTTATCTGACTATGATAGTGTTTTGCAAAATATACTATTCGAAAGTGGTAGTACATGGATAATAGGTAAGTAATATGTGTTGTTTTCAGATATTTTGGCCTTGTGATTTTAGAACCATTGGATATAGTTGGCATGCCATAGGATTGTGAGTACTCACTTATATATATAGTGGTTTTGGGGGTTGAGCCATAAGACATGCTTGGAGGGATAAGGGAATGTGAGCTAAGCTCCATTCAACGGGACATGTGAGGGGAAATAAGGAGAGTGTTAGCTTTATGCTTCACGTTTTGGGACATGTTTGACTCTATGAGTTTGTGTGGTGTAATAGAGATTCGTGTATCCAATGTGTGATGATAGAGCTCACTATATGTTTCATAACTTAAGTGCCAATATATCATATTTTATGTAATCGTGTGGAATATGTTTTATGCTTGAATGAGTACGTATGCATTATGAGAATGACCTATTACACGATGCATGATTTAATACTACATGATATTAGACTTAAGAATAAGGTACTTGTGAGTAAATGATTGGTTGTGCTGCCTGATGATATGTTTTATGAAAGATTATAAGTCCTTGTTAATACATAAACAAGTTTTGTAAAGTAATTTTTGATGAAAATGTCATTTAAGGACTTATTTGTACTTATAGTAAAATTTCACGATAAATTTGTGAAATGATAAATGGTATGGATTTATATGGATTCATAATAAATTTAGCTAGCATGAGATAGGGATGAAAATGCTTAGATTTCATTTTATGAGCTTTAGGACTAATTTGTAAAAAGTCAAAATATTAGGGGAAAAATAGAAATTTTTCCAAAATATGAAATATGGACTAAATTGAATAATAGAAGTATTTAATGGATTGAATTTATCTATTTAGATTAAGATAGACCTCATACGGATTTAGATCAACGAAAAGTGAAAGCCTTAGATTGATCAACTACGTTTTTACGCTTTGTTTGTCAAGGTAAGTTCGTATGATTAAATACAGCTTTAATGTTATAATGATTTATATGTTAATGTATTAATTTCCATGTAACTATATGATGTATATCCAACAATGTCACGAGATTATCGAGCCCTGTTTGAACCTTTGGAATTCGTAGAATACAAAAGACATGTAATAGCATTTTCCTGTTTCGGGCACTGGTCTTGAACGTCCTACTGATCGCTGAGGTCCTGCATTTGTTGCAAATACTCCACAGCTCGTGTGAGCAGCATCTTGTAGCTTACATCCTGACCTATAGCTCGTGTAAGTAATGATGTAAAGGAAAAGGAAAGGTTAAGGTTATATGTTTGGCACACTTCGTGTGAGCTTTCCCGTGTATCGAATGTTATTCTAAATGGTTCAACGGACATGAAAAGGAAAGGAACAATAAGTGTTCAAATGAACTATATCATGAAAATTATGAAAAGGACTGAAATGAAAAGTTTCAATGAAAGTATGTTATGTTTATGAAAATGATGTATTCAAAGGAAGCATTTTCATGTATAAATAACTTACCTTATGTTAATTCAAGTGAATTATATTTGAATGATCTAACATGTGTTGTTGATGATGCTTAGGCTTGTGCCAAGCTTATGGTTGGATAATACTATGCTTAATCTTATTGTTTAATAGTGAAATGGTAAGTTATGTCTCATGTTTTACGAACTTACTAAGCATTATGTGCTTACGTAGTTTTCTTTTCTATGTTTTATAGATAATTAGAAGCTTGATCGATTTGAAAGCTCGTTGGAGATCGACCACAATATCCAGTGATTATATCAGTAGATTTTGATGTTTTGGCCAAGGTTATAATGGCATGTATAGGTGGACTTGTGTTTGATGTTTTGTTGAATGCTTAGATTTGGATTTTTGGTATGCATAAGTTGATTGTTTTGGTACCATTTTGATGACGGTTGAATGATGTCATTTTAGTGCTTATGATACATAAATGGTATGGCTCAAATGATAAGTTTATATTGAAATGGTATAGGTAAAGTTATGGTATCTTTTGAGAGGAAATTGAACTAGATGCTTATGAATGAATGTGATCAGAGTATATCTATATGTTTAGGTATATTTTTATATTTGCATTGAGGTGCCTTGTATGGCATATTGGTTGAATGATATTAGACTATTGAATTGGTAATTTCATGTTGGATTTGGTCATGTTATAATGCCTTGCTCATGTGTTCAAAATGCTTTTAGGTGCATGCTTGTTTTGGTGATGGAAATGGCTTCATTTTAGCCAATTTCATGTCCATACGGCCTAAGACACGAGCGTCTGACTCAGCCTGTGTCACATAGATCCAGGCGGCACGACCGTGTGTCTCCTGTAGGTTTTAAGGCATGCAAGTCAAGCTATTACATGGCCTAGCACACGGCCTAAGGCACAGACGTGTGGAGCCATTTCAAGAGTTACACGGCCTGGCACATGAGCCTGTGGCTTGGCCGTGTGCCCAAACTCAGAGAGTTACACGGGTTGGGACATGCCCGTGTGTCCCTAATTTGAAAATTACACGGCCTGAGACATGAGTATGTGTCTTAGCCGTGTGAGTCACATGATCGTGTGACCCCTACAGTTTAACTTTTCTAACTTTTTTCTTAAATGTTCCAAATGTTTCCAATTTAGTCCCAGATTATTTCTGAAGTATTTTTAAGGCCTCGAAGGCTAGATTTAGGGACGGTATGTATGTGATTGAAGGTAATTAGACTTTTTTTGCATTGATGTATAAAATGAATGATTTAATGTTCAGTTTATACAGTAATGCTCTGTAACCCTATTTTAGTGACGGATACGGGTTAGGGGTGTTACATTTAATGGTATTAGAGCTACGATTTAGTCAGTTCTCAGATTGAACATAGTATGTATGAGTCTAGAAATACATGCCATTATATAACCTGTGATAGTGTTATCACTCCTAACCCAATTTGAACTATGTTTTCATATAGATATAATGCCATCCAACCGAGCTGATTTCGATGAATTAGAAAGTAACACGCAGCCTCTATTCATGGAGAAACGTCTAGTGAAAGTAGGCCCATATTGAGGACTGGGGAGGAGAAGCTAAAGAAGCCTTCTTCCAAATGATGAATGAATGGTTCACCCAGTTTGTGTGAACAAATTCAATGGCTCAACGACCTCCAACCCCACATATACCCCCAATCAATACCCATAGTTCCTCTAGGTTTGGAACCAGAACGAGTGAGCAAGCCTCCGGTTGTTAAAATCTGTAAGTGTGGGGCTAAAGAGTTTCGAGGTACATCTGAAGATGATTCTAAAATAGCTGAATTCTTGTTAGAAAATACAATTAGAGATTTCGATTAGCATGTACACCAACGTGCGATTGTGCCAAGAGATCAGGTAGATTGGGAGCTCTTCCAGATTAAATTTCAAAAGAAATATATGAGCCAGAGATTTCTTGATAAGAAACGTAAAGAGTTTCTTGAGCTGAAACAAGGTCGGATGTCAATATTGGAGTATGAGAGAAAATTTGTGAACTGAGCAAGTATGCCCAAGAGTGTGTACCAACAGAAGTTGTAATGTGTACTTGATTTGAAGACGAATTAAATAAAAATATTAAATTACTTTTCGTGATTCTTGAGCTAAAAGATTTTGTGGTTTTAGTTGACAAAGCACAAAAAGATGAAGAGTTTAGCAAAGAAAAGAGAAAAGTTGATTCTGAAGCTCGTGATTCAGGAAAATGACATTTGGGAAAGTCATACTCTTTTCCATGGAAGAAATCAAAAGAATATCACAGTCGTTCATCAGCTTCAGTGGGTTACTTTGGGAAAGATAGAGGGGAAACAACATGCCAGCTCGAAACCTCAGGCTACGTCTGTAGGAAGCGTAGGCAGTGTTAAAAACAATAAACCTAAATGTCAGTAATGTAATCGATGACACTTTGATGATTGCTACATTTTTAATGAGATTGTTTCAAAAAAATTTTAAGTTCGAATGGTCCGAGAGATGTCAGCAAAGTTTTAATTAGTTGAAAGCTTTGTTAACCGAGGCACCAGTATTAGTTCAGACAAAGTCTGGTAAAGAATTTGTGATTTACAGTGATGCTTCGCTGAATGGTTTGTGTTGTGTTTTGATGCAAGAGAGCAAAGTAATAATGTATGCTTTAGACAGTTGAAAACGCACGAGAAGAATTATTCAACTCACGGTTTAGAACTTGCAACTATTGTGTTTGCTTTGAAGATTTTGTGACACCATTTGTACAGAGAAAAATGTCATATTTTCATGAATCATAAAAGCCTGAAGTATTTGATGTCGCAAAAAGATCTGAATTTGAGACAGTGCAGATGGCTCGAGCTATTGAAAGATTACAATTTGATCATTGATTACCATTCGGGAAAGGCTATTGGCGTTGTTGATGCTTTAAGTATAAAATACTTATTTGCTTTGTAAGCTTTGAACACGTGGTTAACACTAATTGATGATGGTTCAATTTTAGTTGAATTAAAATTTAGACCGATGTTTCTGCAACAGATTAGCGAAGCTCAAAACTGTGATGATGTTTTGATAGCTAATCAAAAACAGATTGAGATGACACCTAATTCAGATTTTCATGTGGGTTCGGATGTCAGTTTGTACTTCAAGGACAGAATTTGTGTTCTGAAAAATTCTGATCTTGTTTAGAAGATCTTATAGGAAGCTCCAAGTAGTAGTTTATCTTGTTCAGAAGATGTACTGGTGGTCAGGTATGAAACGAGAGATTCAGATTTCGTATCAAGATGTTTAGTTTTTCAGCAAGTTAAAGCCGAGCATCAGCTACCTTCTGGTTTACTACAGCCAGTGATGATTCCAAAGTTGAAATGGGAACAGGTCACGATGGATTTTGTATCGGGACTACCTCTATCACCAAGAAAGAAAGATGTTGTGTGGGTTATTATTGATTGTTGGACGAAGCCTGCGCATTTCATTCTAGTGCTTACGAATTTTTCACTCGAGAGATTAGAAGAGTTGTATGTTGCTGAGACTGTTAGATTGCACGGTGTGCCACATTCTATTATTTCTAACAGAGATTCACGGTTTACATATCGATTCTAGAGCAAGTTACATGAAGCTCTAGGTACTCGACTGTATTTTAGTACGGCATTTCATCCTCAGACCGACGGTCAGTCTGAGCGAATAATTCAAATACTTGAGAATATGCTTCGAAGTTGTGTTTTAGAGTTCGAAGGTAACTAGGAGAGATTTTTACCATTGGTTGAATTTGCATACAACAACAGTTATCAAGCGAGTATTAAAATGGCACTGTAAGAAGCTTTGTATGGTCGACAGTGTCGAACTCTGTTATATTAGACTGAGCTCAATGAGAAAAAGCTTTTCGATACTGATTTAATTCGAGAAATCGAATAAAAGGTTAAAATGATAAGTGACAGTTTGAAAGCAACTTTGGATCAATAGAAATCCTATGCAGATTTGAAAATGAAAGACATTGAATTCCAAGTCAGGGACAAAGTGTTTTTGAAAGTATCGCATTGGAAGAAAGTTCTTCGATTTGGCCATAAAGAAAACTTAGTTCATAGTTTATCGGGCCGTATGAGATCATAGAGAGAACCAGACATGTAGCTTACAGGTTAGCTTTACCATAAGAGTTAAAAAAGATCCACAATGTATTTCACATATCGATGTTACGACGATATTGATCGGATCCTTCACGTGATTTCACCTGTTGACATTGAGATTCAGCCAGATATGACGTACAGTGAAGAACCGATCAGAATTCTAACTCGAGAGATTAAAGAATTGAGAAATAAAAGCATAGTTTAGTGAAAGTCCTTTGGCAACGTCACAATATAGAAGAAACTACCTGGGAATCGGGAGAAGCTATGAAAGTGCAATACTAGAACCACTGGTAAGATTTTCAGGGACGAAAATTCCTTTAGTGGAAAGAGTTGTAACAGCCCATTTTCAATGAAATCAGACTAGTGGTTTCGAGACCACAAATCTAATGAGTAAATTATTAATTTATTATTATTATAATGTTTATGGAATATTAGAAAGGTCGTATAAAAATTTCGTTAAGAAATTTTGACATTTACATGCTTAATTTCGTAAAAAGGACTAATTCGTAAAAGGTAAAAAAGTGGAGTTCTATTAATTAAAATGGACTTAAATGGTAATTAAATCATTTGATTAGTTACTGGAATTATATGGCATGCTTTATTGAAATTTTATTAGTTTTTAAAGGGTATTATGGTAATTAAGTAATTAAACATAAAATTAAAACAAAAGATGAACAAAGCATTGTCATCTTTATCTTTTCTAATTGGAAAACCTAAAACACCATTTGAGAAAGGGGGGATATTTAGCCAAGCAAAGCTTGGGTGCATGGTATGTAATTTTGTCCCATTTTTAATGATTTTTATGTTTTCGAGATCGTTGTAGCTTAACCTAACTAGACCGAGGATCAATTTGCAAAACTGATAAAGATATAGGGTTTTTCCATGAATGTTCTTACATGATTCTTAATGTTTTATGAAATATTATGAGTCATTGTTAATAAATAAACAAGTTTTGTAAAGTAATTTTTGATGAAAATGTCATTTAGGGACTTATTTATAATAATAGTAAAAGTTCATGGTAAATTTGTGAAATGATGAATGGTATGGATTGATATAGGTTCGGAATTAATTCGGCTAGCATGAGATAGGGATGAAAATGCTTAGATATCAATTTATGAGCTTTAGGACTAATTTGTAAAAAGTTAAAATATTAGGCGCAAAATAATAATTTTGCCAAAATATGAAATATTGACTAAATTGAATAATAGAAGTATTAAATGGATTGAATTTATCTATTTAGATCAAGATTGACCTTGTACAGATTTAGATCAGGGAAAAGCGAAAGCCTCGGATTGATCAATTACGTTTTTACGCTTTGTTTATTGAGGTAAGTTCATATGATTAAATATCGTTTAATGTTATAATGATTTTTATGTTAATGTATTAATTGCCATATAACCATATGATGTATATCCAACGATGTCACGACGATTATTGAGCCCCATTTGAACCATAGGAATTCGTAGGATACAAATGACATGTCATTAAGGTTTTCATGTTTCGGGTGCTTGTCAAAATGTCCTACCGATGGCTAAGGTCTTGCATTTGTTGCGGATACTCCACAGCTCGTGTGAATAGCATCGTGTAACTTACATTCTAACCCACAGCTCGTGTGAGTAATGATGTAAAGGAAAATGAAAGGTTACGATTATATGTTTAGTACACTTCATGTGAGCTTTCCCGCATATCCAATGTTATTCTAAATGGTTCAACAGACATGAAAAGGAAAGGAACCGTAAGTATTCAAATGAACTATATCGTGAAATTTATGAAAAGGATTGAAATGAAAAGTTGCAACAAAAGTATGTTATGTTTATGAAAATGATGCATTCAAATGAAGCGCTTTCATGTATAAATAGCTTACCTTATGTTAATTCAAGTGAATTATATTTGAATGATCTAACATGTGTTGTTGATGATGCTTAGGCTTGTGCCAAGCTTATGGTTGGATTATACTATGCTTAATCTTATTGTTTAATAGTGAAATGGTAAGTTATGTCTCATGTTTTACGAACTTACTAAGCATTATGTGCTTACGTAGTTTTCTTTTCTATGTTTTATAGATAATTAGAAGCTCGATCGGTTTGAAAGCTCGTTGGAGATCGACCACAATATCCAGTGATTATATCAGTAGATTTTGATGTTTTGGCCAAGGTTATAATGGCATGTATAGGTGGACTTGTGTTTGATGTTTTGTTGAATGCTTAGATTTGGATTTTTGGTATGTATAAGTTGATTGTTTTGGTACCATTTTGATGATGGTTGAATGATGTCATTTTAGTGCTTATGATGCATAAATGGTATAGCTCAAATGATAAGTTTATATTGAAATGGTATAGGTAAAGTTATGGTATCTTTTGAGAGGAAATTGAACTAGATGTTTATGAATGAAATGTAATCAAGTATATGTATATGTTTATGAAAGGTATTAGACTATTGAATTGGTCATTTCATGTTGGATTTGATCATGTTATAATGCCTAGATCATGTGTTCAAAATGCTTATAGTTACATGCTTGTTTTGGTGATGGAAATAGCTTCATTTTAGCCAATTTCATGTCCACACGGCCTGAGACACGGGTGTGTGACTCAGCCGTGCATGACACACGACCAGGTGACACGGGTTGGGACACGACTGTGTGTCCCTATTTTGAAAGTTACACAGCCTGAGACACGGGCATGTGTCTCAGCCGTGTGAGTCACACGGCTGTGTAACCCCTACAGTTCAATTTTTCCAACTTTTTCCTAAATGTTCCAAATGTTTCCTATTTAGTCCTGAATTGTTTCTAAAGTATTTTTAGGGCCTCGAAGGCTCGATTAACAGATGGTATGTATGTGATTGAAGGTAATTAGACTATGTTTTCATTGATGTATAAAATGAATGATTTAATGTTTTATTTGTATGGTAACACTCCGTAACCCTATTTTGGCGATGAATACGAGTTAGAGGTGTTACAAATTTAACTATTGAATAATGAAACAAATAATGTACTTGAAACATGTTGCTTAGGAACTATAACAAATGAATTATTTGTTCTTCTATCCTGCATTTTTTGTTCAAGTAGCAAAGGTATCAATATTCGGAATATAAAATCCGTGCTTCTGTGAATTAAAATGTACGAAAAAATAGAATAGGGATTTGGTATCGATACCTTATCTCGAGTATCGATACTCGGGACTAAAGTATCAAAATTTTTTGCAAGTATCGATAATTTTTTTATAAATGAGATTTTGACCGAGAAACAATATGCTCATTTGGTATCGTTTTTCCAAGCGGTATCGATACCACTTCAAGAAAATATCAATACCTTAATGTCAGTATAGATACCTGGGGGAATTTTTATGAAATTTTCTAATTAGCCTTTATGCATGATTCTAATTGTATGTATGACCGGTTAACGAATGATTTTCATGTAACAATGTTAATTAACTAATTGGATGACTTGAAACTTATACAGGTTAACAAAACAAGACCAATTTGCTTGGATCTAGTTCCCTATTTGATGTACATGAGACGAGATGGTGGTGTGGCATCCAGTACTTAGGCTTGGAAACCAGGCGAGGTATAGGGTGTTAACATAGTCAGAAATAAGGATTCGTATACAGGGCGGATTATAAGGGAGTAATCCAAACAACATTGCAACTCGAGTGTATGGTGGGAGTAGAAGGGATGAAACAAAGATAAAATTGCATGTGCAGTATGGCCCTTTTCTAGAAGGTCATATGAGTAGAACGTCAATTCATCCGCTAAAGCTATGGCATGTTCATAAGCCAGAATGAATTCAGAAAGGATATGCACAGAAGGAATTGAGAGGAAAAAAATATGGTAGGTGAATTATGAAAGAAGGGTGGGGATCTGCAAGGATGATAAATCAAATAGAACCCACCATAGATAGTCAAAAGGGTCATAAGCTGACCAGGTAAATATCGTCCAGTAATAATTCTGCCATTAAATATAGATAGACATTGAACCAAAGTCCGACACCCTATGCAAACTGAGATCTTCAAAATAAAACAGTGAGTGTTGTGTTTGTTTCTTTTCTATTTGAAACCCCTTACAAGATAGGGTCTATATTCATGTAATGCAATAAAGAAATTCACTAAGTTTATTCAAACTTACAAGGGTTTTTACATGTGGTTGCAAGATCCGCAGAATAAGGAACTCGAGGAGAGACCAAACCAGACCATGTCGGATCAAGGATCACTGTCAGTAAAGTGTCATGTACATAGGAAGGGGTACCTTTAGAGGCTTCTCATCAAGGTTAAACATGTTGTAGTTAAATAGATCCTTTAGAGTTGGAGATTGGAGATAGTAAACTTTTGTTTTAATTTTTAATGTCTCTGTTGTAAGAATTAGTTATTATTTGATATTTGTTTTAATAGAATTAGTTATTATCAAGCTTAGAATTTGATATTTAGTCCAAATCGACCCATTTGTGGCACTCTACACCCGAATTCGGGTATCCGGTCGGGTGAGGGTGTTACATCTCATACATGAATGTGCCCTCAATTTGGACTAATGGCTTATAATACTGGAATGCTTCAATGCATGGCTTGAATGTCTAAAAAAGAAGATGGAAAATTATTTCACCTTGGACCATTTGATTTCCATAATACACAAGTTTTGTTTGCATATTAATGACGACACTTGAGACGTATTAATTTAGTACCTTCAACCATTGTCATATATCATTATATGATTTATCCCACCCGTTATATATCTTTTCCATTTTCTTCTATTTGCAACCCATATCTTATAGTACAATACGGTGTAATCGTACTCACTACAAATATTAGCAATTAAAATGGCATGAGAATCCTAGGATTCGCTTTTATTATAGGTAAGACAATGTTAGAGATAAGGTCAGAATCCAATTTTGGTTGACCCTATGACACCTTACAACAGCACAAGTATTTCACCTAGGTAAGATAATGTTAGAGGTAAGGTTAGAATCCAATTTCGGACGATCCTGTAACATACTTGCAACAACACCAGTATGTGGAGCGTCATATTTCTTTATTGTCCTAAACCTCGTCTTCTTTCTAACTGGTGCCATGATTTTCCATGAGCATCTACTGTCACACATTGCACACCTTTCCTCATATTTTTTGGCTCACGATTTTGTAACATGGAAATTGACCCCATGTTTTATGTTATACCGCTTCACTGCAATAACGTCATGTTTAGAGTAAAACTCTATTACAACTTGTAAATCGCTGAAATTTGTAGAAGAACTCACATGACCCGGTTTATTGTGAGGAAGTTTTGGAAATTCTAACTCATCTTCAGCATCAATGTTGACATTAAGCATGTGGGGTGGAGGATTATATACCGTAAAATCTGGTTTGGACTCTTGGATTGGGTCATCATCGGTTTTAACTTCTTCTTTGTTCTCAGGTTCCTCTTCCTTATCAACCCCAGTTGCGATTTCATGTCCAAGATTAGATGTCCCTTCGCCGGTGTAAGTTGTAGGGAGAACATCATCCATTCTCACCAACCCTATGTTAAAACCAATATTACTTATGGATTTCCCACTCGTGTAACTTGATGGCATACCCGCATAAGTATTTCTAGCGTAGAACATCAACATTTTGAAGTTGAAATCAAAAGCTCTCATAGAATGTCGTGTCAGAGTCTCCACATTCGGGTTACCAACTAACTCCGAGTGTATGCCAAAGTTAAAATTGAAGGTTAAAACCGACGAATGTCTTCTCATTGATGATTCCAACATTACTTGATACAAACTTTGTAACAACGCAGTCAAACCACGACACAACTATATGGTTAGACTTTCTACTTCATGTTCTCAAAACAAATTAATTGAAACTATTGCCAAACTAGGACCACCTTCCTCTACATAGACAATCTGGGTATATAACTCTAATATAGCATTTCCAGTTGAGCAATGTGTATCAAGCATTAACTCAGCATCCATGTCGATTTCGAGCTCAAATGTATCATATCTAACATGGTTCATTGACATTAAATATCTATATTTGAAGCTCGAAATTCTCTTCTGAGTTGAAGTCGATATTTTCCTTTTGATTCTTGACAGAAGCTCATTTAATTTGATGCTTTAGCTAAAAGCTAATTCTATAGATTGGGATGATACAAAAACGACCCCAATTTCAGTGTCACAAATTTGACCGTCGTAATACATAAAACTCTTATTTGTCTACTCATCTTCATCAAAAAAACTTGTTTCACATGTTTAATATAAAATTAAAACGAAAGCATTATACAAAAAAAAACTTATTAACCAAATTCAAACAACGGCGCCAAATTTACTTGAATTAATTTACTTTGTTGGGTTGATTTTTCAACTTCATATTTTAACACCAACAATATTTTCCTTAACATGTAAATTTTCCGCTCGAAATTTAACTATAAAACCCTCTCTATATCAATCTTCATTTTATAGAAAATTTAAAATCAAATATGAAACATATGTCAAAATATTAGAAAAGATCGAAAATGATAAGTCACAAAAAAACGCTTCTAATAAAAAGCGTTTTCCTAAAAAAAATTTAAGATCATATTCCTATTCTGTCACAGAAAAGACAGGATGTAAATATTATTCCGAGATTCTCAAATTTTTTTAAAAAAATTTTATCCTGAAATTCTTGACTTTTCAAAAATTAATCTAACTGTTAATTTATTTTTTTTTAGTTTAATCGTAGGGTGTAAAAAGCGTTTGGGCACGCTCTCCCTCTCTCTCCTTTCACGTCACCCGCACTTCCCCCTCTCTCGTATCATGTCACCCGAAAACGATACCTACAGAAAATGTTTTACCGCCTATCATGTCTTGTCAATGTAGCGCGTAGCCTGGTGAACATCAGTGACGGTATTTCATTCTCCAGTCCACCTGCAATGGGAGTCCAATTGGACAAGGAAAGGAAAGCGCCAGAGTGGTGCCCCACGGCTTCATAATTGGGGGAGCACTCATAACGTGGAATTCGACTCCTCTCATTCATTTCTTTTGTTAAGCATATTGATGGGTAATGAAATGGCTGCAATTATCATCTTGACATCATCATTATTGACTGCAATCAAAACACTGTATTTCATCATATATGGAACCAACCCATCAATTACGGTGCCAACATGTTTGAATTCGCGTGCAGACATAGCAACTAAGGTTTCATTTTCATTGTCCTTTTTTTTTTTTGGCAGCAAAGAAGAAGCAGCTTCACCTAACATAAAGAAACAAATCACCAGGCTAATTGGTGCCTAATCACTTAAGATGATATATAAATGTAGATAACCAGTGCACCACTTTTTTATTCATTAAAATTAATTACATGAATATCAAAAATTAAAATATTAATCTATGTGTACATGCACCTATAAATCTTTTAAGAGAATTTAATTTAAAGACATTTCATTTAAAAAAGATGGAATTATCTTACCCTTGGGACAACTTTCCTTTTTTCTTTTTTGCGAACACCAATGGGGGAACTACGAACATTCTATATTCTATGCATTTAGTTCTTTTTAATTTTACTGAAAACTTAAAAAGATTATGGCATATTAATATTATGAATTAAAAAATTATATAATAAATTTATTAAAAAGTGATAAAAATAAAATCATAGGGTTCTTTTGTGTTTATATATATATTTTTAAATTTATCGAAATTTAAAAAATATAAATACTCAAAGTAACAAGTTATTAGAATATAAAAAAGTAAAAATACTCCCAAAATAATTGTGTTTGATTGTAGTAAAACATTTTCCGGAAAAAGTTTTCAGCCTTTTCCCGTGTTTGTTTGGCTGAAAATATTTTCCCCATGTAAAATTAATTACAAACACGGGAAAAAGAAGTGTTAAATTTTGGAAAATGACTTACCGTTTCTAATTCGGTAAGACATTTTCAGGAAAATTTTAGACACCGATCTTCCCTTTCCCTTCCCCTTCCCCTTCCCCTTCGCTTGACACCTGATCTTCTGCTTGCCATCAGCCAACACCGATTCTTAACACCAGACACCGGCTTTCATCAACCTTTTTTCTATGTTTTGATTTCGGAGCAATAATTGAGGGAATCCGAAAATTGAGAAAACTGATGGAATTGGGAAAGAAAATGGAAGCACAGAAGAAAAGCAAAGTTTCAAAGATGGATCAATTTGTGGGTATACTTCGCTTCACCACCTCTTGAGCGCAAATCTCAAGCCTCAACTCTACCAGGTCTTTTCTTATTCTTTTTTCCCGCTTTCCGGGTTGTAATTTATCTGTCTTCACTTTGTTGATTAAGATTTTATTTATGTTTTCAAGTGTAGCATAATGCTAATATTATGCACAATCGGAGCCCACCAATTGTTTACATTTTTTGATCAAACCATTGAAAAAAGGAAAGAAAAAATCTTCCATCTACAACGCTGAAGCAAACTCTCAAGTCTCAACCTTGAAATTTGCTGGTTCTTAAACCCTCAAGATATAACCGGTATTCCTCTTTCAGTTCTGTCTCGTTTAAGCAATTGCGTTTGGTTGCTGAGAAAATGCTGGAATATATAAGTTTAACCTTTTCTTTTAAGATTTTCTTGAAGCAATAAAATTGTTTAGTGGATGGCAACTAATGCTACCACAATTAATCAAAATTTCTTTCTTTTTTTCCTTTTGGTTTTGCATTATATCAGGATGCTTTGTTGTAGATATGCTCTGCCACTCGTTACTAAAAGATTGGAATCAGTTAAAATTAACCAGAGGCCTAGGAATACCGTGGTAGGCTTTCAATTGAAATTTTCGCATGTATAGATATATTGTCTCCTCCTAAACCCTAAAGAGAGAAGGGAATGCTGTATGAAGTTTGAAATTTTAATGGTGTTATTGGTGAATTAGTAAATCTGAAATAATTTTCAGGTATGCGCTGCTAAAGGTCCAAGACCTCGGTATCCTCGGGTATAGGAATCAAGGAATAGAATTGGGACTGTCTCAAAATCAGCAAAGCTTGTTACTTGTGTAAGTTCTTGTTTGCTTTACTATCTTAACTTTTATAAGTTAAATATTAGCAAAACAAATATCGTTAATGGTTGCTGATTCTGGAATGAGTGACTTAAGCTGAGTGAGCTCGTTGCGAAGTAATTATAGACACGGATTTGATTCTTTTTATAGCAATCTTGGGATAATAGTCATCTATTATCGGCCATCCTTATGTAGGTTAAGCAACTGTCAAATGTCAAGGAGGAAGTTTACGGGGCTCTCGACTCATTTATTACATGGGAACTAGAGTTCCCTCTAATTACAGTTAAGAAAGCATTGAAGATCCTACAGAACGAACAAGAATGGAAGAGAATAATTCAGGTAATCATTTCTCTTCAGTTTTATCCTTTCTTTTGGCTTTCTACACTAAAAAGAGTTAAGTCTAGGAAAGTGCACTTGGTTTGCAGGTGATAAAGTGGATGTTAAGCAAAGGTCAAAGAAGAACAATGGGAACGTATTTCACCTTATTGAATGCCTTAGCGGAGGATGAGAGACTTGAAGAGGCTGAAGAGCTGTGGGTCAAACTATTTTCTGATAATTTAGAAAGCACCCCACGTATTTTCTTTGATAAAATGATTTCTATTTATTACCACAAGGACATGCATGAGAAGATGTTTGAGTTATGTTTTTTTTTGCCATTTATTCAAGACTCTTATGCAGTACCATAATTTGAATGGATAGTTGAGCATTTCTTCTATCTTTCTTTGATTTCTGTGACTAACCATAAACTGCATCTGATTACTCCCAACTCTGATTTTATATTCCCTTAAAAATCAGTGTAGCACAGTTGAGATGGTTAGTGAATATGGTACATAGCGGTGTCTTTCTTTTCCTCGTGCTTTTAATCTTTCTATCTGCCTAAAACAATAATCAGTTTTCGGGATAATTGATGCACAATAATCAGTTGAAATTAGGACCAATAATTGATGCTGCTGGTGCTTCAGGAGTCAACATACTATGCTGCAGGTATGGTCAATTTTATTGATCGATGCATAATATTCTGAAAATGCAAATTAATGAGTCTATGATGCAAGTTCAGGAAGCATAGATGATGCCATTTGCCTTCTGTACATGAGAAAAGAGGTGGTGTGAATTTGCAGAACCTGTTAACGGGGAGTCTACACAATTTCTTCAGGAATTTGCACTCAAGTATAACATGGTCATTATAAGCTCAATTCTTGAGAGGGATATAAATCATGGAGGGACTCTCTGGAATACTGCTGTTATAATTGGAAATCATGGCAACATAATAGACTCTCTGGAATACTGCTCTTTTCTATTTAAATTGGGGACTTCAATGGAGCCTATTGCCTTTCTTGATTGCAATTGCTGATATTTCTAGCATATTGCTAGTTCATTTGCTTCATAGATATCAGATGGTTGTCTGCCTCTTTACCTGGTTGTATTAAATCAATAGATGTCAGTTGAAAATTTTGATTGTATGTATCATTCATTTTGATTTTACTATTAGTTCTATGAAATTCTTTTTTGGGCCATGAGTGATTTTTTCTTAACAGTTGCGTGAGTACGTTTCGCCATATGTCTAGGTAAAAAGCTGGGTTCTTCGCTTGTATTTTTTCCTCTCTATTGGATGGCAGCCTATAATATTGGGGCAATGCTTGATCTAGTAGTAGCTTTCAAAGAACATAGCTGATTGCATGCATATGGTTATGTATTTGTTGAATGCATACATATATACATATTTATGTCTGTAAATATGTGCATTGGGATAAATTTTATAGGAGTTAGCTTTGTGTTATAATGTAGATTGGTTGGCTAAAGAATTGGTTATACTTGAGAGTGGCTAAAATTTGATAATGATGCTATTTGTGTTGTTTGTAAGACAACAAAAAAATTGCTTTTATGCTGAGCATAATTTCATCAGGAGATTACTACAATTGATTCACTACTAATTAGTAAATTTCGGAAGTAGTTTGCAATGCTTTTATATTTTAATAATTGAGTATTATTATATATTTAATTTGATTTATTTATTTATAAATAAATCATTGCAATATATGTAAAAACAATTTAAAATATAGGTAAAAACAACTTTTCCGGAAAATATTTTCAGGAAACCTGCCAAACAGTAGAAAATATTTTACACAGATTCAATCAAACACCAGAAAATATTTTCCAGTAAATCATTTTACAGAAAAGTAAAACATTTTCCAGAAATCATTTTACGGAAAACATTTTACTGGCAATCAAACGGTTATTTTCTTGTGAAGTGAATGAGTTTTTAATAATTTCACAATTGAGTTAGAGCTTGATTGTTAGGCAACATCAATTCTATTTTCTTAGATTAATTGTTAAAATATAGAAAAATAAATACTTTCAAAATAATAATTTATCAAAATATATAAAATCTTATATACTCAAAATAATATTTAATAGTTTGTTAATAGTATAAATTATCTAAATTTTAATACAATGATAAATCTTATAATAAAATTATCATGCATCATTAAAAATATTAATTACCCACCGTCCACATGGTGCATAAAAAGGATGGAAGAATAGGAACGATAAATTTACAGTAAAAATCTCATTGAGTCATTTGTAGTAAAAGTTAGGAATAGAATTTGTTTATTTTATTAAAAAAATAAGTAGATTAGTCATATGTTAGATTAAAAAATAAATTGGTTTTTCTGTTATAAATTTAATCTATTTTTATTATTAAAAATTAGTCTTTGTATGTCAATATAAAACATATGTAGCAGGCTAAGTGTGATTGTCTAATTATTTCATTAGCCACATTAGACTTTATTAGTAAAATTAAATAAAAAATTTTAAAAAATTAATTTAATCTTTAATCTAATATATATAAGAATTAATTTATTATTTTTTAAATAAAAAATCAACCTGTGAAAGTTGCGTTTTCCTGTATCAAGAAAGCAAAAATTAAATGCACTTCAATCTGGCTAAATGATTCAAAGCATAATTGAGTAATTGACCTCCCCATGTTATTATCATGGGTATAGGTTGAAAAAGTGGTAGGAAATTGGCTAACATAATCCAAAATAGAAAGATCAGTACTAATTTGTAAATATCAACCACCGACCTAATGATCTGTCTTCTCTTCCACCACAAGGGTATCAGCCGGAACACATGCTCCGTGGCTTGGCGTTGTTTTGGACCCAATACCACCAAAACAACTGTGCTCGTCAGAGGCCATCCTATTTGTTCTCACATGCAAACCATATTGCTTTCTTATGTCTTAAATTTCGAGTCGGTTTACAGCTTACGACAGGGAATGTATTGTGGTAATATTTGCAGTACAAGTATATGGCTCCATTAAAAATTACTTATGTTTAATAAAAGGTATATTTTGTTTGAAAAAGACACTGTTCGAACTTTAAAACATAGAATAACCCATTGTAGGGACATGAAAGCAGTTGCTTTTTTCCATTAATAAGAAAAAGATGGTCCTATAATGTGGTCCATTAGTTGGTGGAATGTCACTCAGAGGCGACAATTTCTTTTCAATCCATAGACCAGAGGTGAAATTTCCCTTTATATTCCATGGCAATCCAGGTCCACTGTTTGATTAATCTTACCACATCAGGACGAAACATGGGTCAAAACTTGTTAGATTTCTAACAAAATATCCTCTTGGAATGATTAAGTAGTGGTTGAATAGTTGGTAACTGAAACCTGCAGACATACGCATCACTCGAGAGTGTCCTGCTGCAGAGTATTCAATGGCATTATTGGGATTATATGCATCAAGACCAAAGAAAATTCGTTGCTATAATAAACTGTCGTTTTTCATTCATTTCTTTCCCACTGCAAAATAGTTTTTTCATCAAGAGACACCAGAGATTTACAGTCATATTGAAATAAAAAAACGAAACTCTTAAAGAACATGAAAGGTGACCTTCTATTGTACTATTAATCACTTCTCTCTATACCCACCAAAGGAAATGAACTGAACCCAAAAGAAAAAGACAACTAAAACTTCACAATAAAAACGACAACACCACTAATCAGTAACCAACAAACTCTCGAAAATGGCAAAATTCATTTCACTTCAAACCTTTCCCTGGTGCAGAAATGGCAAGGCCAGGCCAACCAAAGCAATCTCCATCGACTAACCCTCCGCCGCCTTCAACATTGCCTGTTGCTTGCCATGTATTACAGCCGGTAGCTCCAGGTACAGCCTCAGCAGGTTCATCACCATCCCCACCATTATACACACCCAGATATCCGTTTCCAGGATATCCCCAAACTCCATCAAATCCTGAACCAGTTCCAAGCCCGTATCCACCAAGTGTTAGGTATCCTTCTGCCTGAGAGTTCAAGAATGAAGTGAAGCCTCCACTCACAGGAAGATCCACAGTGTCATTCAAATTCACGTCAGCCAAACCCACTTCAGGTTTAACTCCAGTTGCAGGCATAGCCGAAACAGGGTTAACAGCCATATGCACAGACTCGGCTTCATGCGTAACGCTCGAGGAAGACGAAGTTGCAACAGAGGGAGATAGCAGGGATGATGAGCTTCGAGAGCGCTTGGAAGACTTGCGGGTCCCACCACCAACAGGAACGTTACGGAGAGTTCCACCTTGGGTCCAGTAACGGCGGCATGACTTGCAGAAATAGCGAGGCTGAGAGAGGTTGTAGTTGTTGTAGTAGCAGAACTTAGTGCTGGTTGAGTCACACCTCGGGCATGGCAGTGGCTCGGTCAATTTGGCCGGTGGGTGCGATCCCATGGTGCCGGGGGCTCGAACCGGACGCCTGTCGCCGGAATCAGCAGGCATTTTTGTCGGTTTAAGGTGTGTGGAAGTGAAAGTTGGGGTTAAAGGCGATTTTTTTTTTTGGCGGAGAAAGAGACAAAAGAGAGAAGAGAAGATTTTGGGAGAGAGTAAAGGGGAAGGAGACGTTTTGGAAGTTGTAAAAGAGACAATATTGGATGATATTTTAATGTGATAGTGGGGGGTGAGAGAAGCAAGGGCAGAGGGATTGAGGAGCTTCAATAAATAATGGTTTTTCACACCCAAACAAATTATAAGGCGGTCTATTTTTTATTTTTTTTTATATAATTGGGAGAGGTAACGGGTTGTTTTACATCCAATTCAAAGTTTCATGTTTATGTCAAGTAATTGTTGATACCAATTTTAAAACTTCCTAGTAGAATTTCTAATTCATTTATAGAATGTATTCGAATTTATTCTATGCTTAAATCATTATTTAGTCTATTTAAGAGCAAAGTGTTGTTTTTCGCCTGAATTTGTTTAAAAACATTTAATTGGTTCTTATATTTTTATTTAGTTAGTATTTGAATTTGAATTTTTTTATTTTTTATTCATATTGTTAATTTATGCTCACGTGACATTATAATTAATCTGATGGTGACATGTGGCATACCATGTGACGAGCATAAATCTTTAAAAATAAATAAATTTAAAAAAAGAGTAATTTTTTTGTCTTGGTTCATTCTTGATGTGAAGAAAATTATATATTTCTATTAATTTATATATTTTAAATTTTTTAAATTTATATCTACCACATGGCATATTAAGAGGTTATCACAACAAATTGGTTATCAGTGTCACAACAACAGGAACTAATGATGTTGGTGCAGAAGTACCAACCTTGGTGACGGAATACAAGTTCAGGTATTAGTTAGATACAAAAAAAAGTTCAGGTGCTAGCTAAGTATTTTTAGACAAATTCAGGGGCAAACTATATATTAACCCTATACTAAAATATAGTGTAGGTTTCCATACTCATAGATGTCGAGTTCAAGCTAATCAATTTTAATAAAGATATTTATTTTTCAATTGGTTCAACAAGCTCATTTAATATAAAGAATTTGATACTCAAAGATAGTGAAATCCTTTCCTATAAATACTCCATTTCATTCTCTTCTAATTTTATATAAAAAAATATTTTACTTCTTTTTCAGGAAAAAAATGGTCGCTTCAAGGTTTTAAGAAAAACACGTAGCTTACCATGTCATCAATATGATAAAAATTCTACTCAATTTTTAATTTGTTATTATGAAGATGTTTTTAATATTTTACAAATTAAATATTTTTTGTGATATTTTGAACAATAAAGAGATTAAGTTGTTTGTGCACGACATGATGTAAGCTTTTCAAAGTTAAATGGACATATCCAAAGCCACTTGAAGGTTGCTCGTATTTTGTGGTATATACAAGAATAACATTTGAAATGATAATGAAGTTGCTTGTCCCATTGTTGGAAAGATGGAAGTGAGAAATACCTACATTCCATTTCGCATAAGGGGAAGTGGCTATAACACTAGAATAAGTCACTTTAATAACAAGCCTTCTAATCGATGAGAAAATGGTAATTAGAGATAGTAACATTGATATAAAGTCACAGTGTTATCGATTGTTATGTGTCGTGTTGTCTATAGAGGAGAAAGAATTAGATGGAAATGAGTGAAATACAAATGGTTGAAGCGACTTCTCAATCATATCCCTCTAGTACATGCAATTAGGGTGAACAAAACTTAATTCGATTAAAAATTGACTGTTTTTTCAAATTTTGAGTTAACCAAATCAAGTTATTCGAGTTATTTGGTTCTTTGAGTTTGAGTAGAGTGAAATTTTACAATTCAAATAACTTGAATAATAGTTTGATTTAAATACTACATTGGGTCTCTAACAATTTTAAAAATGTACAATTTGGTCCCTCTAAAAAAATTTTAAAAAAATTCCAAGATGAAAAATTTAAGGTCTTAAACAAGTAATATATCAAATCAAGTTAATCATACTAATTATCTTCTTTTTTTTCTCTTATTTTGTTTTAAAATCGTTTTCAAATATATATGATGGTTATGTTCTTCAACTTGGAAATTAGTCATATAGTGAACAAGATTCCTGTATGGTCGACTTATTTTTTAAAATTTAACTTGAATAAATTTATTCGACTCGACTCAAAATTCATTTCACTCAACACGATTTGAAAAAAAATATATCAAATTGAGTTAGGATGATAAAATTGGACTCTTCAACTTAACTAACTCAAAATTTTTTCTTTTGATTCAACTCGACTCAATTCAAATTGAATGCTCACCCCTATATGCAACTATGAAGGAGATGGATGTAATAGGAATGTTGTTGATAGACAAGTCTAGCAACAAGGTTTTGTAACACCCTATTTTGGCGAGTCCTAGATTTGACGAGTAATCCGAAAGTAATCTAAGTAGCGTAGTGTTATCCGCCCAATTAATGCTTTTGTTCGTATAGGTTGGGCACATAGTTGACATTATAATGAATGTATGAGTTGTAAAGAAGAATTTATTAGTAAAATAACAAGAATTTTTGGGTGAATTGGGTTATCACCAAAGGTATTGTTCGCCCAGTTTATTGGGTTATCAAGTTAGTTACGTACTAAAGAGGTAGTCAAGATGGAACGAAGGGTTAGACTAGAAATATAAAATATTAAATTTCCATTTACAGGTGTGAACCATTTTATTAAGGCAGTCTTGAATGTTTAAGACACTTGTCAGGTTCCAATAAGGGCTTAGGTTATTTATATAGATACTTAGGTTGGAAAAGAAAGTTTTCTCTTCTTCCTTCCTAAAAAAGTATTGTTATCTGAATCTTAAAGAACTTACAATGTTTCTTTCTTCCTAAACTTAGAGCTGTAGATCTTTGTCAGTAGTTACTCCATGTCAAGGTAAGTTTTATGGCTTTACATGTTATGATATGAAAGATTAAGACTGTAAGGGTATAGATAGTAAGATGGGGAAGTAAGGCTTTATATGAGGAACTATCTGTGTTTGGTTTATGGAAAAAAAAGGCTAAGAATGAGTTTTAATGGTGCTCTTTTGTTTCTTAAGCAGTGGTAGTTGCAGTTTCTTATTGGATCTAGAGTTCAAGCTACTATTTATGAATGTCAGGTGAGTCCCTAAACTGACTCCTGCGTGTATACTGTGTATGCTAGATACTTCTATAAAAATTAAATGAACTATGAAACCGACATTAGAAAAGTATAATATGAAGGTTATACTATTGTATGAATGTTTGCTAGGTCTTACATGTGTAGTCTGTATGAAATCTAACAAGTTAAACATGTGATAAGTATTCTAATGATGAAGTATGATTGTATGAGCATAAATGGAATGCATGTGATGAGATGTGACTTAGTCGGGTGTTGTTATAGATCAAACTGTGAAGTCTTAAATTGTGTCAATACATGAAGAGTCAGTCAAGTGCGTATACATTTGTTCACCGTAGTGGAGTCTAAAAGAGTCCGTCAAGATTTTAAACACGATCTCTGAAAGTGAAACTCCATGGCCATGGCATTTTCTGAAAGAAACTAAAGGACAATTATTGCCTAATAAGGTTTCCCTGCGTGTTCTAGGACGATGATGGGCAAATCTCATGTAATATGAGTTTAGGCGAATCCATGTCATAAACACATTAGAAAACAAAAGTCATTGTGGCGAACCATGAAAATAAAGGCTTTGTGGTGAACCATGAAAGAAAGCCCTTGTGGTGAACCATGAAAAGAAAGCCTTTGTGGCAAATCTTTGAAGGAATAGCCTTGTGGGAAAAAAAGAAGAAGAAAGATTAACCTTTGTGGCAACCATCTGAATGAAATGCCTCTGTGGAGAACTCTAAAAGAATAGTACTCATAGCGAACCCTAAAGGAATGGTACTCATGGCGAACTATAAATGAATGGTATTCATGGCGAACTACGAAAGAAATGCCCTTGTGGCGGACCATGTTGAACCCTTGGTGAGATATTCTTAATGAGCTTCTTTTAAAATCAAGATCATTAAGAGTAGAATGTGTTGTCCGATGGATACAAAGAAAGAGCCAACTGAGTTTAAAGAACGAATCTGAGTAAAGACTATGTTTGGTAATTTGAAAAATATTGGCTAATAAACCATCATCAAGATGAGTTAGAAAGGAAGTCTGATAGGATAAAGTCATTGATGTAACTATGATAAATTATACAAGCCATGTTATCATGAATAGAAGGAATGATCATGTTCATAAATGGCGTGATGCTCATAATGATCGATAGATGTAGTTTAAAGAAGAGAAACTAGTGGTGATGGATTATTTGCTTGTTTATGGAATTCACCAAGTTCTTACGGGCTTACATGGATATTTACTATCTTTCATGATGAATGTGGCGTATCAGTTTAGTATGCATACAGAGCGAGTTGGGCGACGAGTTTAAATTCTGAGCCAGTGCATAGAAATCTGCACCCCAAGAATATCTATGATAATTAGGACTTCAAGCTAGACATTTTTGTAATTTAATTACCATACGCTGTACTCGTAATCACCCGATCATATGTACATATGTATTTTTGTTCGAAATTTTGTAATTAAGTAAGGTATAATCAATTGTAAGTTGTATAAATAGGGTAAGCTTATGTCTATAATGGTGTGGTAATACCCGAGATCTGATCCTATACATCAGATCAGGTTTGGGGTGTTAAAAGTTTTGGTATCAAAGGTCAATTCAGTCGGTTCTTAAATTATGAAGATGAAGAAGCCCTGTATGCATAATACGTCGAGCCTAGTAGAGTTCCTCATGTATGTTAAAACCTTTGTAAGTGTGAAGAATATTTTTTTATATGATAGTAATATTGTGATAAGAAGGAAAATGGACAAACAAAAATAATAACTTCATTAGTAAAGGATTTGGAAAAATTATTACAGAAGGGATGTAAAAAGGAAGTTCAAGGCAAAACAAAAAGAAAATTTCAGTTTCCTCCTTTTGCGGGCTAGTTAGTGGGCTTATTAGGAACCTCACTTCTTTAAGGATGACCTTTAGGGTTTTGCTTTGCATCTACTAAGCTCCATTCATTATCTTCAACTCATGGCATAGTGGGAATGGAAATGACAACTGATTATTTCCACTCTCGTTAAAAGGAATCTCACTCATCGCCCTTAAGATAGTAGACGTTAAAGTTGAGTGACTCTGCAGAGATGTCCTTTAGGTAATCAAAGTTTACCTTGCTAAGATCCAGAGGACCAAAAGCCACTTGTGCGTGCAGAATCAGATTTGATCTTCATTCTAGCTGTGCTTTAATCAGATTCTTTTGAGTATACTCTCTATACTTTCTGAAGGCTCCATCGTGGGATTGGCGTAGCCTCTACAACTCTACATTGTGACTTTCTTCTTGAGCCTTGTGCTTCTTTTTTAAGACAAATTTATCATCCCTCAAGTGGTTGACCGTTTCTTTTAGTTGATTATTTTCGGTTTGAACATACCCGTGCTTGCTCTTTAGAGTTGTAATCTGGGTAGATAACCTTACGATAAAATTACTTGAGTTTTGATATTTTTGGCGAAGCTCAATCAAAGCAGCTTTGCCAGATTTAGACTTTTCTAAATCTACTACCTTGCTATGGTAACGACTACAAGCTTCTTTAAGAGCCCCACTCTAAATACTGTGTTCTAGGGACGTGATCTTAGAGACTTGAGCCAAAAAAGATGGAGCATCCTCTAAAGAATTGGATGCAAGGTAAGAGGAGAAAGTTTCTCTTAATTGTTGAGGCAACAAACTTAGTTGTTGCTGAAAGATGGAACTTAGAGACGTGGGAGATAGCACTAAATCTAACAAACCACGCCAAGGAAAGTTACTACCTGATTCAACCGGGTTTGCAACTTGTGCTTGGGAAGGAAGGACAATTGATTGGACAAGAGGGATTACCTTTGAGGGGTTCTCTGATAATGAAGGATCATAAATGTGCTTAGGAGAGTCTATTCGAGGGACGGAGCCTTTGAGCACTGAAGGAATCTTAAGAGGAATAGGAATTGAGGGCATTCACTAATGGAGGAATCTCAAGAGGAATAGGAGACTTCTTGTTTGATTTATGCCTCACTAATGGAGGACATTCACTGCTCCCGAAATCTTGAGTACCCTCATTTGATCTAGCCTTTTTCTTTGTGTTCTTTACTGATGTTTTACGTAGTGCAGCAGAAGTAGCCTTCTCCTTTCCATGAGCTCTCTTAAGAATTAAGGAAATATCTATGTCTTAATGATGGGAATGTGATGAGGATCCTGTACCATCAACAAGCAATTTAGCTTGATCTGAAGATATAAATTTCCATTTTTTTGGGCATAGATTACAAATAGTATAAAACTATGATGGAGGCTCTCTAATATGCCCTAGTAAAATGTGCATCAGTTCACTATCTGAGTTATATGGCCAAGCTTTGAAGGTAAACAACACGAATGGATAAATTCTTTGAGTGGTAGAAAAAGTTAGACTGCAACCATTGGGACTTAGAGTTTTTAAACAGTGCTGAAATACATTTCTAACAGAAACAACTCCACTAAATCAAGTGTGCGACCCCTTTTCAACCTTTGGTATTGCCTTTCAACATTGTGAGCATCCATAGATTGGCGTTTGGTGCAAATATTTTCCAAAGGAAAGAACCATCGAGTTGGGAAGCCAAAACTAGAACTTAGTTTACTGACCACTTTTATGGATTTATCCTTTCTTAAATGAAGATTAGAGAACTTGTTCTGTATGAGGGGTTCATATCCTTGTCATACACTAAAATGCACACCGGCAATAGAAGTCCCAATTCTCTATATCTTGAGTTGATAAAATCTCTGGAAAACACTCAACAATGGACGTTCACGGTGAATACAACACTCGATGTAAAACACCACCAATGTCCACTAGGATAGGGCTGATAGTTATCATGGTGCAATGCCATAACTATTAAGTATGACATAGAAGAAAGGGTTGAAAGGCAGATGGAATCTAACCTCTCACAGTATGAGTGGTAAGATGGAACCCATAGAACTGTCACTAGGATGACATCATTTGAGAAGCTAAAAGTCATAAGCAATGTTTGGGTTTTGGAGACCTTGGGCTCTTAAGTACTAAATCATTTTTTTCTCTAGTGGTGTTGCAATCGCACATATCAGTCTCCATGTGCAGTGGAATTTTGCGAGCAATTGTTTAGATGGTCTGGTCATAACGCCTCTCTCTGATGGTAGCTTTCCTCATGATGGGAACAGAAAGTTGAAAAGTCAAAAGGAGAAAAAAGAAAGAGTTACCTTTGAGAAATTGAAAATGGAAGATGAAGAATGCAGAAAGGTTCAGTAGAGTAAGGTTAGTGTTTTGATCGATTTCGTAAAAGTAACCGATTAAGTAATTTGGTATCTATTTTTATAGAAATAAATTTGCATTAAAAGCTTATTTCAAGGAAACTATTCAGATTCTCCAATGTAATTTTGACATTTGTAAATAGGGGGTAAATTCTAGCGTTCAAAATTTCGAAGAAGTTATTGAGTTGTGGAAGTGTCGAACCCAAGATACGCGCTTGGCGTGGTGGTCAATTATCAGGTATACAACGTAATTTTTCAAGTTAGAAAATTTTGAAGACGAAATTTTGTTAAGGGGAGGAGAGTTGTAATACCCTGTTTTGGTGAGCCTTGAATTTGGCGAGTAAACCAAAAGTAATCTAGTGGCGTAGTGCTATCCACCCAATTGGTGCTTTGGCGTATAGGTTGTGTGTATAACTGAAATTATAATGTTATTCAAGGATTATTCTCTAAACGTGTGAGTTGTAGAGAAGAAGAGATTGTAAAATAATGAAGATTTTTGGATGAACTCAGTTATCGCCAAAGGTATTGTTCGCCCAGTTTATTGGGTTATCAAGTTAGTTATGTACTAACGAGGTAGTTAGGCTGGAACGAAGGGTTGGACCAGAAATATAAAATATTAAATTTCTATTTACAACTGTGAACCATTTTATTAATACAATCTTGAAAGTTTAAGACATGTGTCAGGTTCCAAAAAGGGCTTAGGTTATTTATATAGATACTTAGGTTGGAAAAGAGATAGTTTTTCTTCTTTCTTCCTTAAGAAGTATTGTTACCTAAATCTAAAAGAACTTACAATATTTCTTTCTCCTTCAAGCTAGAGTTGTAAATCTGGGTCTCTTATCACTAGTTACTCCATGTTAAGGTAAGTTTTATGGCTTTACATGTTATGCTATGAATGATTAGGACTGTAAGGGTCTGAAAAGTAAGATAAGGAAGTAAGGCTTTATATGAGGGATTATCTGGGTTTATGTTGATGGAAAAAGGGCTAAGAATGAGTTTTAATGGTGTTCTTCCATTTCTTAAGCAGTGGTAGCTACAGTTTCTTGTTGGATCTGGAGCTGAAGCTGTTATTTGTGAATGTTAGGTGAGGTCCTAAACTGACTCCTGCGTGTATACCGTATATGTTAGATATTTCTATAAAAATCAAATGAACTATGAAACTAGCATAAAAAAGTATAATATGAAGGTTATACTATTGTATGAATGTTTTCCGGGTCTTGCATGTGTAGCTCGTATGAAATCTGGAAATTTAAACATGTGATAAGTATTTTGATGATGAAGTTTGATTGTATGGGCACAAATAGAATGTATGTGATGAGGTGGAAGTTAGTCGGGTGTTCTTATGGATCAAAGTTTGCAGTCTTAAATAGTATTAATACATGAAAAGTCAGTCAAGTGCGTCTGTATCTGTTCACCGTGGTGGAGTCTAAAGGAGTCCATCGAGACTTTAAACACGATATCTTAAAAGAAAAGTCCATAGCCATGACATTTTTTCAAAGAAACTAAAGGACAGTTATTACCAAAAGGGTTTCTCTACGTGTCCCAAGATGATGATGGTAAAACCTCATGTAATGTAAGTTTAGGTGAATCCATATCATAAACACATAAGGAATGAAAGCCTAAGTGGCGAACCATGAAAAGAAAACCTTTATGGCCAATCCTAAAAAGAATAAATCTAAAGGAATGGTATTCATGTCGAACTACGAAGGAAATGCCCTTACGGCACCATGTTGAACCCTTGATTATATATTCTTAATGAGCTTCTTTTGTGCCGAGCTCCATATGAAATGAAATAGCATATTCCTTCTGGATTCTTTTAAAATCAAGATCAGTAAGAGTAGGATGTGTTGTCTAATGGATACAAAGTATGAGCCAAGTGAGTTTGAAGAACGAAGCTAAGTAAAGACTACGTCTGATAATTCAAAGAATATAAGCTAAGGAACCATCATCAAGAAAAGTTAGAAAGGAAGCCCGATGGGATGAAGTCATTGATGGAACTATGATAAATGATACAAGCTATGTTATCATGGACAGAAGGAATTATTATGTTCATAAATGCTGTGATGCTCATGATGATAGATAGATGTAGTTTAAAGAAGAGAAGCTGGTGGTGATGGACTATCAGCCTGTTTATGGAATTCAACAATTAAGGTATAAATGAGTATTTCTCACTAAGTTCTTATGAACTTACACGAATATTTCCTATCTTTTAGGATTAATGTAAGACTACGCCTAGAGGAAAGAGGCTAGGACTATGCCAAATGAGTGGTGTATCGGTTTATTATGTATACAAAGCGAGTTGGGTGGCGAGTTCAAAGTTTGAGCTAGTGCGTAGAAATTCGCACCCGAGGAATATCTATGATAGATTAGGATTTGAAGCTAGACATTTTTGTAATTTAATTCTCATACATTGTACTCGTAATCACTCGATTGTATGTACTTATGTATTTTAGTTTGAAGGTATGTAATTAAGTAAGTTATAGTCGATTGTAATTTGTATAAATAGGGTAAGCTTACGTCTGCAATGGTATTGTAATACCTAAGAATATGATTGGTACATTAATTGAGGGTTAGTGACACTGGTGTATATGTAAATGGCACTTTGCAAGGCGAGTTGACACCTGATCAACAAAATAACCTGTTGTTGTCTTCTTTTGTACACTTGGGCTTGAACACAATTGTCATGGTTAACGCCCATCCTTTTTTTTTGCCATGAGAGTTCCCTTTTAGTTGGAGGAAAAAATATAATCATACTTAATATTTTAAAATATATTAAATGAGCATTGTTTATACTTTCCCATTGAATTGAATATTTCCCTTTTAGTTGGAGGAAAAGACCTTATTTGGATGCGATGAGAAATCGATCGATAAGCCACTAGAGAGGGATGTTGATGTTATATTCATATCCAATGTAAGGGATTATTCCTGTAAATTAATATAATTGCATTTATTGTATATATTTGCAGTTTCTATGGATGTCGTACTTGGATAATGAATTTTTATTGTTTTAATCTAGACAACCCATGAGCACTATGTGTTATTTAGGATGTGGGTGCCCATAATTTTTTTCCAGGTTGTACAGTGGCAACACCTTAACTGAGTGAAATGACAGTTTGTGTTGGTGCAAGATAATTCGGTTAAGCCATAGAATCTCGATTGGTTCTAGGAAGAATGGAGGTAATGAACCAACTTCTTCGAACCTAGAGAGCTAGAACAAGAGGATGAAATTTTGAAGAATCTGATACTCTCGAAGAAGTTCCCAATGAAGGCCCCCAGCCAGAGAGAGTCCCTACCAAGCCCATCAACCAACCTGTGGAGAAGGATTGAAGCATTTTTCTCTTTTTCTTTTCTTTTTTATTTTATTAATTCCTCCATGTCCATCTTGTACTAGCTTCTCCTTTCCTATAAATGGAATTATCTTTTCTTCCAACTACATTTACTTTCTACAATGCTAACAGAATATCAACGTATTTTTCAATACGTACTTCTTTAATTTACTTAATGGACTAAGCTAGGTTTGGCGTATTATGCATACATGCCTGACTCCATCTCCAATTAATTTATAACACCCTTTACCTGACCCGTATTACTAGACCCAGATATTTGATGTTACAACACATAAACACTTAACCAAAATTTTTACAACAGGCGTATATTCAATCTAAACATATTTCTTATTCCTTATTTATTGTTTAAAAACAAAAGATTGAATAAAGAAAATGTTTAAGAATACATCAGACTTTCAAAAGCATCATATGACGTTATAACTTAAAACTATATCAAAGACAAACTCAACATGGTGTAGAGTACTAAGTGCCATAGCCCTATGGTGTCATCTACATGCATAATACCACAACTTGAACTACGACCTTGGCGCATTCATGGCTTGTCTCTCTAAGTGCACCAACTCTTTAATTGAAACCTAAAATGTAAACAGACGCTTGTAAGATCAAATTTATTGAATATTAACCCAAATTAACTTGGCATATTTATTATTGTATTCCTCAACTTGAAGATTCTATATTTCTTTTCAGTCTTTGGCGAATACTTTTCTAATATCAAGCGCATACATATATGCCGACTTTCACACTTTACCACTAAACCCACAATTCTTTCATTAGACAGATTTCTAATTTCTCACTTAATGTGGATATGATTTTCTTTTCGGAAAATGGTTACATTCCTTAGAATGACATTCATACAAAATCTACTTTTGTTGGATTCTCAAATAGACAAATGTTGAACACTTTCCCTAGGATGGCATATCTTGTTCTTGGCAGATACTTATACTAACTGATCTTTTAGGATGAACTTCAAACGAACCCTACCTTAGGCGAAATCTCATACTGGAATTGACCACTATCAGGATACCAGTTAGATCATATCTTAAAACAACCTAACTCACAACTTATTCTGTTGGATGCAGTATTCTAAGTCATCCCAGGGACCTCGAACAACCATATTACATATCATGAGAACACCCTAGTTTGACAGACAATTTATACTTCAGATAACTTTTGTTATATATAGCGTGAAACATTCAGATTTGGCAGATACCATAGAATTTATATAACTTCCTTACATAGCGTAGACAAACTCAAGTCCGACAAACACTTATACTATTCATATTACAAATACGCCCAATTCCCGGTACTAATGGGACATTATGGCGGATTTACCCTTTTGAAACATTGTTGAGAACTCTTTCAGGAAATGCCCTTAAGTCATATTCACATTTCATCATAAGGCTATCCAAACAGAGATATTTTCAAAGTTAACCAGATCTCTGGCATAAAGTCATCTAGTGAAGAAATCTTTAAACTTAACTCGATCTCACCACAAACGCGATTATCCAGATTTTTCCTTAAAGGCATTACAGAATGCGCCATCAAGTCTTTACAAAATACGTCACAAAAGCTTTACAGAACATTACATGATTACTATTCCGATGAACTATCTCAGAGGGTGCCATGGCATGGTCTTATACATATTTTCATGTCGTGATGTGCCAGTTTGGTTTACATCTTATTGTAGCCTACACCATGATTATTCTCATTGTCATATGTTGACATGGGTTATATGATGACTTGGGTCTTTACCACATGGTGTTACACATATTTTCATACTGTGCTCTGCTAGTTCGGTTAGCAATGTACCTACTTTACCGGAGGCATCACAAATGGTTGTATTACTCATTTAACACAAAATTCACTTACCTAGATTTTTTCACACTCCTGACAAATTCATATTATTATTCATGGAACATCTAGAAAAACCAGAGTGTGGAACAGAAGGAAGAAAAATCATCTAGATGTTCCCTCTTAATTCCCCTTAGTGGATCTTGATAAGTGTTAAATATATACAGAAATTATCCTTTAAATGCCTTATAAGAATCGAGAGAAATATTAAAGAGAATCCAATGCAGATGTTGTTTGTCCAGTCAACCTATTCGGTTGACTCCTAACAAATCATGTTACAGAACCCACATTGCACATCATTCGAGCAAACCAGGCGTACCATACCTTTGGCGATAACTCTCATAAGGCATGCTCTTGAAGACAATTTAATCTCCCAAAATTTTCTCATACACATAGTAAACGCTTCATACTTAGCCAAAACTTTGAGGCATAGTCTTCGTTTGTCGTACTCTTCCTTGAACTCCTTCAATTGAAGAATACCCCAAGATGAAATCCTTAGATACTTCTAAGGGTGGATAAAATATGTGCTAGGATTTAACTTGCCAAAATTCTGAAAAGTGGTAGACTATATTACAATAGTGCGCCGAAACAAATAACCCTTACATCTACTCACCTCTCTCTCGAATCCATTAATTTTGGGGTGTGACATTTGCGAACTAATCTAAGTTTTAATCAAGCTTACAAAATCTCTTAATTTGACCTGAGTACAAATAATGACTAAATTAAAGACTTTTCAATAAGTACGAAAAATTTTCAAAATAGGGTCACACGGTCATGTGCCTAGGCCATGTTACAAAAAGTGACCGTGTGGAAATGGAGTCACACAGCCGTTTATCTAGGTTGTGTAACTCACTGAAGCCGTGTGGACTTAAAAGAAAATTTTCATTAATAGTCACAAGGTCGTGTGGCTAGGTCATGTAATAGACTGAGACCGTGTGAAAATTAAATGACCATATTTACAATACTTACACAGGCGTGTGGGCAGCCCATGTGACAATCGAAAATCGTGTGATACAAAAGCCTCTTAATTACCAATGAGCACACGACCATGTCACTTGCCCGTGTGTAACACGACCGTGTGTTAGCTCGTGTATGCATAAATAAACCTTTTAGTGCGAACTACCAAAATCAATTATCAAATAGGCGTTACATATACAACTAAGAACTTTTAGATCTATCCAAAATGTGCAATATCATACCGTAACATATATCACAAATTACATCCTAAGAATCTAACCAATATGCCTCAATGGCACAATCACATAATATGAATCGACTCCAAATATAAAATCCATCTCATGCCATTTTAGATTATAACCATATATATATGCCTTATTTGCAATCAAAACACCAAAATTATAACCATCAATAATTTACCATATTGCCAAAACTAACAATGTATAAGTTTGGCACCAAAATCATTCCATGTATCATACTTATAACATCCAAATTACTATGCCTTATTTACCGTTAAAACATCACCCATTTGAACATCTCATGTCACATTCAAACATACTATTACCTTGTATGGTAACACCACATTTCCATACTAAACAACTACAACAATATCCACATATAAGTTTGGTCAACCATATTCAAAAGTTGCCACTCAACATTTAGCATACAACAAAACATGTATATATAATTCAGCTCCTATTTATATGCCACATAACCAAGTTTAACGATTGAAAGTCTACCGAGATTGAAGCTGGACAGTCTGAGCTTTGAGTTGATCCATCTTCACATTTTGCAAAAGACAACTACAAGACAGGAAAAAATAATAGGGTAAGCATTATATATGCTTAGTAAGCTCATAGGTTTTAAAATATGAACTTACCTCATTTCATAAGTAAAGCTATCAAAATAACAAGTTTAACTAAGTTTCTTGTCACAACATATCACAACCATAAGGTGAGTATTTCATATCCAGTCATATAATCCATCAATTTGTTCGTATCATTCAATTCAATATCATTTCATCAAAACTATCAATCAAAACACAACATTTGCTCAATCAAAACACATGAACACATATAAATATATGATCGCATTGATTTCCAATCACTATAAAAATTAGACAATACATTTTCTTGAAACATTCTTACAATTCAGTAGGCACTGAAGGGCATCGAACTATAATAATAAATACAGATACATAGGTAACTATAACACACTAATAGGCACCGAAAGGCTGAGTAGTAGGCACCGAAGTACGAATTAGTAGGCACCATAGTGCAAATCCCATACAAGTGTGCAACTAACCCTATTTGCATGCCAATCGTATCCTATCCTATGTTCATTCGGGCTTAGTACACATATCAGAACGATTCTTACAATTCAGTCCTTTCTCACCTTTGTACCAATTTGCATACAACATAAAATTATATTAAACAAACACGAAATATTCAATTCCAGCACAAAAATCACATTTAGATATAAAAGTATATCCTATGAACTTAGCAGGTGTAAAAAACAATAGTAGAAGTGTTAGGGACTAATCTGTAATTTTCTCTTTTCTTCAATTATCTACCGGTTGGTTCAAATCTTGATCTATATAGTAATCTATTTCCAATTATCAGTGCCAAAAACCTTAAAACATCTTATTCAATGTATAAGACAACATAATTTCATTTTTCACAATTTCCCTAAAGTTTCACATTTTATTCAATTTAGTCCCTAAAACTGAAACTATCATATCTTTCACATTTAAGCTCTTGTTTTTAATCTTTTTCAATTTCATCCTTCTTTAACCCTATAGAAATTGTAATGCCCTAATTTATTTATTCATGTTTCTGTATATTTTGACACAAATGCGTATAATTTTCAGTGGTTAACTGTTCTGGGTGTGTGTGTGTGAGGTCTTGGGTTCAACTCCCATTTTTGCCAAAATTTGTTATTTTAGATCCAAGCCTTACCCTTGTCGAGTGGGCTTATATAAATTGTTTGTTAGTTCATATCAGAATGAGTTTGCTAGTTCGAGTGGTAAGGGGTTGTAGTGTCGGAGGTCCTGTGTTCGAATCCTTGCGTGAGCGAGGGTGTTAATTTTTGCTCGTTTGACTGATGGAGTTTTGATAGAGCTAAAATTCTAAGGGGGTTGTGAGTTAGTAGGTTAGTGGGAGAAAAATTAGGGAGATTATAGGATTTCTGATTTTTTAATTTTTGTGTTTCTTTTTTCCTAAAATTTCCTCTTTCTGACATTTTTCTCTCCTCCCTTGTTTTCTCACTTTTAATTTTCATTTCCTTCTTTTGATTACTGTCATTTTCTCATTCGAATTGTTGCTACTGCACTTTTTTAGGGGTTATCTAATCGGCTTGGTAAGTGAAGTTTTGTATATAGTTAATGATTGGTTATTTAGTTGTGGGGAATGTTAATAATAGCTGATAATTGGTGAGTAATCGATGAATTCTATAGCTTAGGTGAAGCGGTGAAGCATCAATTTTCACTTCAATGGCTTGATTTGAGGTTGTGGTCATTTTTGTAAACAGTAAGTCAATTTGTTTTGCGTAATTGGGTAATCGTGTTAGACTTGTAAATTGGTTGCTAATAAGTATTGGGATTCTCTTTTTAGGTGCTGGTGGTCTTAGGGCTGGTTTCGCATCAAAATCATAACAGCTGTGTTCCCAAAATGTAGAAAATCAAGCTTCGACAAAAGCCAAAAAGTCATTTTGTCAATGCCACACGGGTGTGTGCCTGGCCATGAGGGTGGCCATGTGCGAGACACGGCCGTACGCAAGCCACGACTGTGTGATGGTGTGTGGCCGTGTGGGCCATATGGGCTAGGCCAAGTTAGGCGTGTGGGCCCGCACGGGTATGCTACACAGATGTGTGGGTTTTGGGCCAGGCCATGTGGGCCATACGGGCAAGGCCAATCTGAGCGTGTAGGGTCGGTAAGGGCAAACCAAGCGCTGAGTTATGTGATCTTATTTTCTGATAGGTTTCCTTCTGTAGGATTCCGATATGTATACCTGTTTTGCTTAGAGTATATATATATGCTATCTGTATATGAGCATGTTATGCATGATATTATTGTTTCTGTTATTTCTGTATCTGTGATTGGGGTGGGTTTTACATATGTGGAGGAACTGATCTGTACAGTGACACTTCGCCTATGTTCTAGTAGCTTGATTGCATTGACGCTATATGGTGTGTAGGGATCTGTAATGTGTCGCATTGACGCTATATGGTGTGTAGGGATGAGTGGGTATTTTTAACCCCACACGGTGTGCTGGGATGGTCGGAGATGGTGTGTAGAGGATGGGGGTAGGATTTTGAATATCTGTACTGCTCCTGATTCTGTTATCTAATCTAAAATGAACGTGAGTATGAATTTGTATCTGACTGTATATGAGATTTTTGTATGTATTGCATGTCTATTTCTGTTGGTTACACACTGAGTTTACGAAAGCTCACATCTGTTTGTCTTTTCTGTTAAGGTAATCCATAGACTTAGACGGATCGGTGTGACGGAGCCTCACGGTGACCACGAGTTCGTAAACTATTTAAGATTATGGCTTTTATTTTAATTTAAGGATTATTTCTGGGAGTTTTGTAATAATTAGACTCTCCGAACTATTTGGTTTAATTTTAGGGATTTTAATTTTCATTTTAACATTTTAATTGCTACGGTTTTACTAAAACAAAGGTTTTCCAAAAATACGAACGAGATTTTCTAATACAATGGTTTCTATGACTTCCGCTGCAAATTATGTTTTAGCAAATAAATTAATTAAATAACGTTTTTGATAATAGATATAAACAAATATGAGTTATAGAACTTGAATGATTTATCGAAACGACTCAATTTTTGAAACCATTCTTTATGGAATCTCTGGATTCAGCCATAATGTCTAGGCCGGGTTTGGGTGTTACAGAAACAATAAGTATAGAAATTTTATGTTAAATCCATAATAGTTTCATTTTAGTCCTTAAACTCAAAACTAACCAAATTCACTTTACAAATTAGTTCTTAATCATTTCTAAGCTTACAACAAAACCATTTAACATAATAAACCTTGAAATCCCTCTATGATAACATTTCAAAAATTTGACAGTTTTACAATTTAATACTCGAGTTACCAGATTAAGCTACAATGATACCCAAAAAACAAAAAGTACGAAAAATGGGCTATAAAAATACTCACATGCGAAGGCTAAAGGTTGTTTAAGCTTTGTTAATGGCTTCCTTAATTTGGTTTTGTTCTAAATGTTGAGGAAATAAAATATGGAAGGAGATGACCATGTTATTTTATGCTTTACCCTTTTATTATTATTATTTTAACCTTAATTTAACATATAATTATGTCTAATATATATACAAATCGTCCACTATCATTTCTATCAGCTTAATTTCTATATAAAACCTCAAACATTCTACTTTTAAACCTTTTTAACTAATAAAATTCAATAACGATTAACTTTTACGATTTTTACGATTTAGTCATTGTATCACAGTTAACCATTCAATCAATAAAATTATTGAACCAAAATTTAATATAACTCTATAATAGACTAGTAAATATTAATAAATAATATTTATTGACTCGATCATCGAAAAATAAGATTCTGAAACCACTGTTCCTAGTACCATTGAAAATGGGGTGTTACACAACATACATTGTGGGTTGTGCTTTATGGCCAACAAACTCAGCATTCCATCTGTAGGAAAGTATCTAGAATGGTATTTCTCAAACTTCTGAGGCATATATAATGGTTTTTACGGATAGGTCAAGTGTGGTTTTATGTAGAAAGGGAATATCTAGCAGTAAAGGAATGTCGTGCACGACCTAGCCATCAACGAGCACATTAGTGAGATAGTGGTTGAATAGCCCAACTTGTCTAGTGTGATTCATAACTTCTTATGCTACGATTTGAATCGGATCCACATGTCGGAACTAACAACTAGGTCATATTAGTTCTATCTGCTCTTTAATGTACTATCCAAATGGGCCCCATTGCATATTGTTGAGGGATATGGTTATGCTGACATATCTGTAACACTCCAAATCCAACTGAGTAAATTCTACTTGAATCCGACGTGCCACATTAGCCACCGAAGTGACTCTGTTAACTTTCAACTTAACCTCTAACACACCACAAATTCACAACATGGATGTTGTGCTAAGTTTCACACATTGCAGCGAAATGTCATAACATCATGCATATGATATAAAACATGCGAGCTTATCAAACAAATAGAGGTAGTGTGCTCATGTCAATCTACAACATCTTAAAGGTTCGCAAACATCACTTAGTCATAAGTTTGCATATAGTAATATGGGTTCACATGCTAACATTAATTATAGGTTTGCTAAATAAACAAACTTCACAACAAAAGAAATCGTACATGCATGGGTTATCATACTATAATAGAGTTCGCATAAATATATGGGTTCGCTCAATTTACCTGAGTTAGCTAAGTAGTAAGGCTATGGCTAATAGGGGTACGCATGTAATTTCCAGAGCCGAAAACTAACAAGGGTCACAAAAAATAGTACTTAGCAATAAATCTGACTCACATATTTTTTGAGAAAAATTAAGGTAATAAAACATAAAAATCATGCATGAAAACATCAACTTTATTAATACTAAAAAGATAATTAAATATTTTAAGACATGGTTCACAAAAGAAAAATAAACTTAAAGAAATTAAATCTAATCACTATAGCGATAATCAACCAATTCTAATCCCAAGCAAAAACTACATATATAAAATCCCATCGCTTCTTTCCCAAGTTCGTTGATATCTACTTAGGGCTTAGCCTCACTAAAACCATTCACCTCACCTCTAGCCATCTGTGACCTACTTACCTGCGAAGTAAGAGAGGAGTGGGTGAGTTCACTGAGAACTCAGTGAAGAATCAGGAATCAGTAGAGTATGCTTAAAGCACAAATTTTAAAACAAAAAGAGGATTTAGTCTGAAAATCATGTCACATGTTGGGTTCGCGGTGAAGGTGCGAGACCTAGTTCGTAGATAATTGATTTGCTGTAATTCGATGAAGGAGATTAAACTAATTTTCGCACTATAAGAGCTTTAAAACAAGCATTTCCATTAAGTTTTAACTATGTTTTAGTAAGTTTACTTAAACTCAATAAAATGTGCAAATTGAGTCTTTTATTAACCTAAGAGGCCGAATGAGGCCTAAAGGGGAGCTAATGAACTTTGTAAATGTGTAGGAGACCATTAGAAGGTGTGCTAAACCGATACTGGTCATTACGTCGCAACATAGGGAGCAGAAAGGAGAAATTCCAAGACAACCTTCGATGTCGCAACACAACTTAAAGGTGTCGCGGCATACCCTTGAAAACATCCCAAGAAGAGTACGCTGACTTCTATGTCACGACACAGGTTCTGATGTTTTGCGACATCAACTTTTAATGGGAATTAATACGATCTGGGGGTATTTTGGTTCGCACAATCAAACTTAAAGCTCAAGAACTTTAGCTAACCTAAGGTTAAGGACGACGGCCACCTAAAATCTATAAATAGACTCATTTGTAACATGTTATGGGCATGAATTACTTAGCTTCGAATTTCTTTTCTAATTTTAGTTTAGTTTTTCTCTATTATTAGGTTTTAGATTTCTTTTCAGTTTGTTCTTTGTTTTATTTTAGGAGATCTGATTTGTAGATACAATGTGGGTTCGTTTTCGTTCATAATAAAAATCAAGCTTTTTCTTAAATTCTGTAGTTTCAATTCCTTTATCATGTTTATGCTTTATATCGATTCTATATTGTTTACAGAAGCCATGAGGAACTAATCCTTCTATGGGGGATTAGCAAGTGGAGGTATGATATATTAACTATTTTGTAGGGTTACTCAATGGATCAACTATTTGGGAAAGGAAGAACCTAAAACCCTAGGCTTTATGACCTTAGGAAGTCATCAAGGTAGGAATTAACCCAAAATTGGTATGGCCTATCGTGAATAGCTTCACCCAAGCCAGTCTAGACTGTGAGGTCTTAAGATAAGTAGTCCTTTTTGACTCGTTATTCTAGTGAATGTATCAGAATATCAACTAGTTAATTGATGAGGAACCCGAGGTGACAGTTGATGAAGATTACCGAAGCGAGCTAATCACCCATAACAAGATTTGATTAATTCCACTTTTCAATTTCTTGATATTTATTTGTTATATTTTATTATTATAAAAATCCCAAAAATCCCTTTTATTTATATTTGCGTAATATAACCTAATTCGAGTACTAGTTAGATCTTTTGGTGTTTAGGTTAAAATTGATCTAGCACTAGCCTCCTTTGGGTACAATCTTCAGAGTACTCACCTACTCCATTGTAACTATATTACAACTGGACCTATATACTTACGGATACCGCTTCATTTATATATCGTTTACTACAATATTCACACTATGGACGTTAGTACGTCCAGAGGCGATCAAGTTATTGGCGATGTTGCCATGAAGACAACGTCAATAGTTCGATTTTAATTTTTTCACTTCAATAAGAATACTTAGGAAATTTTTAGGTTATTGATACGATTTATTTAGTAGTAAATAACTACTAACATTATGAAGGTCTCAGGGACATTGTTTGATGTGGACTGGCTACGGTCTAGAATTACTCATCCCGTCATTTATAGTTCACATTTTGAATTAAATCCTTCCTTACTAACATGGATTTCTAATAATGTCGATTCGTCGATAATAAAATTGAGAACCCCATAGCATTTTTACGGGAAATTGGTCATATATGTAGTATTGTTACTTACACAGGCGTTCTATCAGATACTATCAAGTTATTATTAATTCCATTTGCATTGGATGGGAAGGAAAAAAATATGGTTAGAAGCACTTCCCCTAGACACCATTAATACTTGGACTGAGTTTTTGCAGCTATTTCTTCGTCGAGTATTTCCTATGACCAAGGTACTGAGTACTTGTACACAATTATTTTATTTCAAGAAAAATACCACTGAAACGTTGAGACAGGCATGGGAGAGGTTTAAGACAATCCTAAGATCCATATTAGGCGGGGGTATACACTTCGCAATTCAGATTCAACATTTTTACTATGGATTGGACAATCAGAATAGACGAAAATTTGATATCGTGACGAGGGGAAGCATTTGGACGAAAACTTGAAAGGAATTAATGGAAATATTGGAGAAATTCAATGCTAATGAATCTACCTGGGAGGAATGCCATGAAGTGAAAATTGGGGAGTTGGAAAAAATAGGAAGAAAAGAGCAAGAATGTAAGAAGTTGGAATTAACTGTAGCAAAATCAAATGATTACGAAATAGAAGAAAAGTGGGATGGTGCTAAACAAGAGAATGGTCATATGTTATCTCAACTTGATTGGTGGAGGCAAAGTAAGGGGCAGCCAGAACAAATTATTCCGAACTCAACAAAAATGGTGCCATCTGTTATCAAACCTCCCAAGTTAGAATTAAAGCTACTACCCGAGCATTTAAAATATAGATATATAGGAGAACATTGGTAATTATTGCTTCATGCTTAGATGCAAATTAAGAGGAGGCTCTATTGAGTGTCCTGAAAATATACAAAAAATTATGGGATAGACGATTGATGATATCAAACGAATTAATCTTGTATTCTGTCAGCATAAGATCATATTAGAAAGGGGAGAAAGCCTGTAGTTGATGCTCAGCGTAGACTTAATCCAGCTATGAAAGAGGTAGTAAAGAAGGAATTGCTTAAATGGTTAGCTTTACATAATGAATGGGTTAGCCCTACATAGTGTATTCCAAAGAAGGGAGGTTAATCAACTCCAGCTCTCTGGACAATCAACCCTAATAGGACAAAGGCTTACCTTGGTTGCTATGAACTTAATTCAGAATAAAGACTTGACAACAAAGCATCAATGAGAGAATTCTCATGGAATAATGGTCGTATTTATAAATCTAAGTGTCCTAGAAATCTGAGGATACCTTACTTGGCTTAGAAAATGAGTTACTTGAACGAAAATTATTCCTAGATATGTCATATCTTTATTTCCTAATTTGAGTTTCAATTTGACTTTGACTAGTGAACCTCTAGTTCGTAACTTGACTGGCGAACCCCTGGTTTGCCAAATAGACTAGCGAACATGACTTCAATGACACTGCCGAACCCCCTTACCGCATCTTTTGGTGTATACTACTTACTAATCCTTACAAAAAAAATCTATTGGCAAACTTCTTACTGATCCTTCTGATGGACATCAGTTCGCCAAAACACTGGCGAACTCCTTGCTGGTATTCATTTGGTGAACTCCCAGTTCATCAAAACACTAGTGAAATCTCATTACAAGGCCAAAACATCTAGACTCGGTCTCAGGATGTTACAATATCTCCTTCATCATTTATGATGTCATTGATGGAAATGACATAACAAATCTAGGGTTTACGCAAATTTTAATTCAATGAGATTGTACACATCACAACTCCTTAATTCATTGTATCATTATTCTCCAATAAGAAATTTAGATATATAGTTTGATTTCTTTCAACTTGCTCATGAAACAAATGATAGTGGTGACAAGAAAGCTCTATTCCAGGTTCTACGTCCATTGTAGTGGAATTTTATTTGAAATCATCAATCACCAAGATTTGGAATTCATTCATTGCTTAGGTATTACTTGCGATTAGGTTTTGATTGTAAATAATTTTGAAAAAATTTGAGTGAATTTTGAATCCATTAATGTACTGATATTTTTCTTATCTTTGTTTTTACGGTTACTATTTTAGATATATTAACAATTGACTTATGATATTTTATAGTTAATTACAAAGTTATATTTTTTCTATGAAGAATACAGGTTAGGATAAAAGTATGGTTTAAGATTAAGAAATCCTACGGTTTTCTTAACATCACATTTATACTTCTTACAACATCACAATTTATATAAAAAAATCCTAGATCATGAATCTTATAGTGTACATCACCTTGTGCAACATGTTCTTTTATTATTAGATAAGGTATCTTTCAACACAAATGGTACACATGTGCATCATCCAGTTAACAACTGCCTTTGGGTATTAAGGACATTGGAAACCCCCTAAGCTTATTATTAAATTGAAAACAACAAGTCAATAGTTCATCTATCAAACAATTTGATGTTAAATTAGCAACACTTGATGCAAGTTGAATCTATAATCCTAAATCTTAAATAATTTTGTTAAATATGTGTCTTTTCTCCAACCTATAGGCATTAACTTTGAGGTTAGGGACACCCAAACCATCGATGTCATTATAAAACTGAAGGAGCACATAAGGATTGGCAATCCTTAAATCCATATAATGCTACGTTGGATTTGGTGCCCTAAGTGTAGTATATTCGTTTGTATACTTGTAAATTTTTTTGAATAAATTTGTTAATAAAATTATTCATGAATCACATTAATATCCTTTGTATAATGTCCTTATGTGGTTTTTGCATGTAAAGCAAAATATAAGCAAATATTAGCTCATTGGTTGTCTAGTGTTTAACTAATACTAAGCAGTATTATATGATCAAATTGTAATACGAAAATACAAATTATATTAGTAGACGAACCTCAACATGTCCTTAGTCTAATCGAAAATGAGCAAATTAATTAGTATAATTGGAAATGAGCAAATTAATTGAAAGACTAACATGTCATCCATTAAGTCCAATTGGGGAGATGTTTTATCTTAGCAATCAGAGCGAATGACTCTCAGAAGATAGAGACATAGATGTGACTGAAAACATATTGGACTAGACCCAAACAAAATAGATCCTAAATCCATTTATAGATTTTTTTTTCACTTGTGACTCATAGTGTCGCATACCTTAATCCTTAGTGGATGATGGACTATACATGCATGACTCGTATACTTTGATGTAAGTAAAAGCTTGAGTTCAAATAGATAACGAACTAAAAGCTAGTACGTTTGGTATACAACTTCTGTAGTATGTAGCATTATTCAAAATAGTGGAATTCATAGCCCAAGAAATTGGTAAATGATATCCTTTCATTGTAATTACATGATAGATGAAAAGTAAGCGTGGCCACCTATTGCTCGTCTTTGTAATGAATGACTTAATTACTATTTAATAGTGCTTGACTTTTCATGAAGGAAGATGAAATGGTTACCATGAGAAAAAATAGGATCATACTGGGAGAGTGACTTTATCCTAAAGAGATTAAGGATATCCTATGAGGGTAACACACTTATGACAAGGTCATTGGACAAGTACAGATTGAGTAGCTTTCATATTGGTATGCCATTAGGGACAGCTTATTCAAGATACTATAGTATAACGACTTCATGACTAAATTAATATATAATTGATAGGTGAAAAGTTAGAACTTAATTATAAATCATTTGAGCCTTAAATCACATATGTCCAATTAGTCCCTCCACTCACTCGGTGAAACCAGAAATAAATTGCATGTTGAATCAAATGAATGGCGTGACACCTCAAACCTGATTGGAATGGACAAACTCGAATCCAAAGCGACACATTAGTCACCGAAGTGTCTTTCTAGCACAAAATCACCTAAAGCACACCCCAACCTTATAACACCTCAATTCTAACTAATAACTATCTATTTTTTTAATTATCTATTTTTTCTTAATCTGTTTATTAATTAAGGCTATATTAGCTAAGTTTTATTACCTTAATTCATACATACAACTCTAATTAATCTAATTAAAACTAATAAAAAACATGTGTATAATAATTTAAATATTCAAAATCATGCTTAACAAACAAAAATTAAAACATACAATGGACTTACTTTAGTCACAAAGCTATCCACTCTTGGACAAACTACAATTAAAATGTATTAGTGAAAATTTCATGCTTCAATCACCATGTTTTCAATCACTATGCTATCACTTACCAACATACAATAATACGCTCAACTTTTAACCATAAAATCAAACATTAAAACTAATATAACATCTCAAAATTAATATTCAAATGTAAGTCTCAAACATCCATTACCAGTGTATCAAATTATCCCAATTGAGTGCCACAATGCCCTCTAATGTATCTATTAGAAAAGTCCTTAATCTATACTACCAAGTAGCCTTAAACTTGGACCAGTCTTGCCCTCGCTCCTCGACTCCGCAAAGCTGGAAAAGCTTTGTACAAAACTGTGAGTTGATAAAGCTTAGTGAATGGTCATAAATTAAATAAGTAAATCACACAAAAAACATACTTAAACCAAGGCAAATCATGTATCAAATTTCAGGTATATGATCCATAATTTCAATTATATTTTCATGCTCAATTATGACATTCAATTGATGAAAATTTCCAGCAGCAATGCAACATCATAACATCATAATTCTACATGTTATTCCATGAGTAAAAATCACAATTATTACGGCATATGAAAACATAATATATACACTTATATTGGGAAATGACATCCATGGAAAAATATAAACATGTGATCATGTATTGGATAAACGAATCTTCAATCTCCCAAATATCGAATACACTACTCTGGTTGAGTGGAGCATAACCACACACTCTCTTATGTCTCCTCGAAATTGCCAATAATTGAGTGGAGAAAAAGGCTCAACACTCCCTTATTCACTCCGGCAAAATCAGTACTCCTAGAGCCGTATACTCACATATAACACATGTAGTGGTGAGTACTCACTAATCCTATGACTTGGCATCTATATCCAATGGATTCACCATGCAATGTTACCAATATAACCAAACACACAGGACATAAACACTGTTATTTAAGCACTTAATTCAGGATGTAAAAATTTAATTTAAAGCATGTCACTCAGCAATTTGGACATCCACATAGATAAGCTCAATAAGTGTCTTTGTCCATGGATTTAAAACCAACTATAAAATAATCATCAAGTGCTATAATATACAATAATCCATGCTCTAATTATTAATCAATATAAACCAAATCAACCATATCAAACACTCTATTCACAGTTTCCATAAATCATTTACAAATATGCTTTCATAAAATTAAAATCAATTTTGAAATCTAAATTATTTGAAATACAATTGAATCTCTAGAAACATAATTCAAAACCTCAATTCAGAATGTAAATAGGCATGTTTACCAATTTCCTTTAAAAACCACTCACATTCACACTTTGTTTTTCAAGCCAAAGTGTATCAAGTAGCTATGTTTGGACCTCAATTCTTATTAGCAATGTCCCCTCCTTGATGTTGATCTTAAACAGAGGTAAAATATATGTTACAAGTTATCATTAATAATAAGAAAATTGAAAAATCATGAACTACACAAATCTGAAATGCCTCTCCAATCTACCTTACCGAAAACTCATGATCTAGTCAAAACACAAATTTTAGCCCCTAAATGACCTTCTTTGCCCCAAAAATCATTTCTAAACATCATTCCTGATCTATCAACACAAAACCTAAGCATCAATTTCATAAAACAAATCGTTTCATCATTTTCTAGAAAATCAACTCATGTTCTTAGTTAAAAACAGATCTGTCAAAATTGATCAAGCAAACGAGTTTGATCTTTTGTTTTTTTATCAAAAACCTCTTAATAAATATGATTTGAGCTTAAATATCCATTTAAACTTGGATTCCAACTCAAAACCATGAATTCACCATAGATGAATCTCATGTTCAAGAACTAAGAGATCAAGATTTGGAAAACCAGTTTATTCAATTTAGATTGAAAATAATGATTAAAAAAACCTTAGAATGAATTTAGAGTTGAGAAAATGCCTTCAATCGATCTGGAATCACCAATATTGAATATTGGATCAATATCTTTCAAGAACTCGGATGAGTTTTTTCTTTGGAAATCTTTTCTGGAGAATTTTGAGAGAAAGTTGAAAGAATAAAAGATGAGATCTAATTTGTAATGCACCAAAATTTATAATTTCGTTATTGTGAAAATATGACACAAATATCTATCAACTTTAGTGGTTATGTGTTCTGAGAGTGTTTCGGAGGTCCTAAGTTCAAGCTTTCACTTGGGCAAATTTTGGTATTTTGAATGAATTAGGCCTTACTCTTGTTGAGTAGGCTTTTATTTGATTGTTGGTAAAAATTTATTAGAATGGATCTGCTAGTTTGGTGGTTAAGCGGAGTGGTAGTGTGTAGGAGGTCCTGTGTTCGAGTCCCTGTGCAAGTAGGGGAAATAATTTTTGTTTGAGGCATGTGGCATGGTGGAGTTCAAATTAAACTGAACTGCTGAGTAGTTGTGTTTTAGTGGGTTAATAGGGAGTGTTTTTAGGAGATAATTGGGGAGAAGTTATCAAAATAAGATTTTCTTCTTAGGATTTTTATATTTTCTTTTTTTTCCAACAAATTTTATGACGTTAGACTTTTGTTTCTCTGCCGTATCTTCTCCCTTCTTGTTCACTTTTGGTTTTTGTTCCCCTTTGGCCAAATCTTGTTTCTTCTCTTTCCCCTCTCTTTTTATTTCTGTATTTTTTTTTGCAAGTCATCTCTTTGGGTGCAACTTTCGACTTCATCTATTTCCATAAGTGAAATTTTTCCCATTAGTTATCGTATTTCGATTAGGCAATTAACAAAGGGTTCGTTTTACTTTCATTTAGGTGTTGTTCAAAGGTTTTAAGCGGATATTCCAGTGTGTGGAGACGACTAATTATCAGATTCGTTGCGGTAAGTTTTCGAATCGCCGTTGGTTTAGTTTCTCGAGTTTTATGTTGGGGATATTTGATTTGATTGACTAATCAAGTGATTAATTAAGGGATATATTGGTCAAATATAGGTTTTTAAAGGCTCAAGTTACTTTGCACAGTGAATCGATACCAGATGTGTACTCGAAACGTAGAAAATGAGATTTGGTGAAAAGTCAAAATTGCTTGTTGTCGATAAATAAGAGAAAATGATGCAAAAAATTGTAGAGAAAGGAAATAAGGGTGTTATAAACTTGGAAATCAACATTTTGCACTAAAATAGTTTTGGACAGCAATAGTAGTCTAACTTTGAAAAATCATCAAAAATAGTGGAAATTGAGTTAAGAGGTTGAATAAAATATGAAATTAAATTTTATTGAGTCTAGTTTTTCATAGAAGAAGCAGTGTAAGTAATGAAATTGTAAGTTATGGGATATAATGAATTTTGTGAGATAAGGTCAGAATGGTTTTGGGCTCCCCTATTTTGGCTTTGGAAAATTATCAAAAAATTTTAAAAAATAATTAGGGGCTTAACTTTATACGTTTAAATCCTTAATGAGTTAATTTTCAATAGAAACAAATGAAAACATCATCCAAATTTCATACTAAGAGATAAATAATTTTTAGTAAGGAAAGGTTGAAGCTGTCAAATAGCTGAATAGGGATAAATTTGAAGATTTTACTTTATTTATTTGATAAGCTATAAATTCTGAAATTTTTATGGTTAAAAGGTATTTTAGTCTAGTTTCGAAAAATTTAAATGGATCTTAATTTGGAATTTTGCAGCTCAAGATATAAATAATTTAGTGACAATAACTCAAGTAGATAGCTCTGAATGATCATATAAGTAAATAGTGAAAACATATATGAATATTTAGCTAGCATAGGTTATATTAAAAATGGATCACACGACTAAGGCAAATTTGGGCTGAGTGGGCCACACAGGTACACACGGGCGTGTGGGCCCATTTTTATCGAAATGTTTCTAAGGTTGCACAGGTCGCCCAAGTCGATTGTGAACCTACTGTAAGGTCGGTAAGCGCTACTTAGACCCCTAAATGTATGAAATTAACTGAATGATATTTGTACTGAGCATGTTAATATCTAAACTGAATATATGTACTGAAATTGCATAATAGCATATCATCCATGGTATGTTGCATTGTATTGGGTTGGGGGTTGTTATTTGGAGGAAGTGTACTGAAAGGTTTCAAGCCTAATTTACTGGCAGCTCAGCTGCAAACTATTTTTTTGTGCCACATTCGGTTCTACTTGGAGTGTAAGGATGGGTGGGTTGATTATATCCCCACATAGAGTGTAGGGTTGGACGGAGACGATGTGTAGAGGCTGGCTGGGTAGGATTCTACTATTGCATAACGGTTACTACTACTGATACTGTGAGGGGCTAAGGCCTTACTACATTTTTGACACTGTACTGAGATGGGCTAAGTCCCAAACTGTCACTGATACTGAAAAGGGCTTAGGCCCAAGATTTTTCAACTGTTCAACTGTGCATGTGAATTTTGATTGATTGTTTGTTTCTGCGGGATTGCACACTGAGTTTACGTAAACTCACCCTTTTTGTTTAATGTGCACAGGTAATCCCTAGACTTAAACGAATCGGTGCGACGGAGGACTTAGCGGTGACCACAGTAATTTTTGGACTTCATGGTTTTCAATTTACGATTTATGATTTGATTATTATTGATTATTTGGGTTGTAATTTAAGAACCCTCTGGGAATTTGGTTTTAAATTTTGGGTTTTTATTTATTTATTTTACTTTATGGATTTATACCTACTAGTCGTAGGAAATTAGGTTTTCAAAAAGTTAAAGTATTTTCTAAACGCATGATCAATTAGACTATTTTATTAAAGCTTCCGCAACGAGGGACGTTTCAAAACAAATGTTTTAAATGAATAAAGACGACTTCCTAAGTTGTATCAAAGGTTTACTAAAGATAATAACATGAAATGTTTTCATGGTAACAACGAGGTTTCAAAAACACTATCGTGTGACATTGCCAGATACAACCATAACGTCTAGGTTGGGTTTAGGATGTTACATAAGCTTTTATATGAGGACTTCGAAAAAGAAAAAGAAAAAGAAAAAGAAAAATGAGATAAAATGCTTAGAAATTGGGTGAGAATTGTATGTGAAGTGAGGAGGCTGCAGCGTTTTTTAACTTAAAAACCCCTACCTGATTTCCAGAAATTGGGGAAATTGCCATCAAATCACTTCCACAATTCCCTTGTTTTACTAAATAATCCTTTCCCTCCAAAATTTTGAAAATACGGGTAATTTGACATAGAACAACTAAAATATTTCCCTTGTTTTTCAAAATGGTCCTATGTAATTAATATTTTAAATTCTTTCAATTAAACCTCCATTTTAATTTATTTTTCAATTCTAATTTGACCCAAGTATTATTTAAAACTATAAAATTAAATTTTCTAAAAATGTTTTTATTTTTCAAAATATTATTTCTCAATTTTTAAATGAACTTAAGCTAACTAAAAATTTACTAATAAACTCGATTAACACCAAATTTTTACTCGAAATCCTATAAACTTATTCGAAACTACTACACCTATTTTTTTAAGGTCTTACAAGCGAAAATAGATAGAAATGATAAAATTAGAGAAATGAGAGTTATTCATATATGAATGTGGTTTTCTCACTAAGTATGGAAATGACCTGAGAATTACTTTATAGCTTTTCAGATTATTAATTAATTAAATGATTGAAGTTCAAAAATAAAATTAAATTAATTGGTCATTGTGAACTCGTTGAATGTACAAAATTAAATATATTTTCTGATAGATTATTTTACGATCAAGTTGTCATTATTTTAACGGAATAAGAATTGGGTTGAAAAATTATTTAATTGGGAAATTGATTAATTAATTTATGATGTTTATTTTGAAAAATAGAAAAAAAACATATATTGGATTAGATTGGATTATAATGTGTTGGGATAAAATTCTAGGAAAAACTTATAATTGGATCCGATATAGGAGACGCCCAAAAACATTTCATATAGAATAATGGACAACAAACCCTAGTATGTTTAACAAGGGTTGATGCCCCTCTCTCTCCTAGCCTAACTAGGAGATTTCTTTTTCTATTAAATAGACATTAAATGCTTCAACTAATTCAACAAGGGTTTCATTTCCTCTCCCTATAAATAGATGGCATCGGTAGGGCTAAAAACACAATAGGTTACACACAACTTTGAGATATTGTTATTCTGCTTGAAAATAATATAAATTCTATTTTTCGAGAATAAAACTATTACCGGTTTCTATTAGAGAGAGTTTTACTTTACTATTAAAAGTAAAGTAAATAATTTCTGGTTCTATGCTTGATTTGAATTTGTTCGAGCCCACATTCGAAGCAGTTCATGATATGAGAATAGATGAGAAGGTCATTCGGTTGAAAGTCGAGAACGAAAAGGATTCGTCTAGTCTAAAACACAGGTGCGATTTTAGGAAAAGTTTATTATTATAATTATCACAAAATAGCTCGATTTTCAAAATTTTATTTTTTCGATATGCAAGAAAATCGTTCTCGAATCGGGTCTTTTCCAAGAACTACAACCCATTTTATATCATTATCTTTGACGATGCCAAAACCTTGCCGTAGACTCCTAGTTGAATTTAGAAGGGATGGTGTATATACATACCGTCCATTAAGAAATGCTCTCTGAGCGTTGGTAGCATCGATTCCTTTAAGAGAACTTTATTACTAATTTGACATCACCAAACGAAGAAATCTATCAAATTGACGAATGTCAAATTAATAACACCATATGAAAATTGTAAAGTATGAAAATAATCAATTTTTGTAACCCTGTAAAATTTTAACCTATTTGGACAAAACTATGAAACGATTTTGAGTGTGGAAATGGTGAACTATTTTTTATTTTCATATTTTTCTAGGTTTAGTGTGTATATTTAAACCTAAAATTTAAACCTTAAATTAAATATTAATGCCTAAATTTAGAATGTATGGATTATGAAAATGGATTAGGGTTTTAAGTTTGGATATTAGTGTTAGATGAGGGAGGAAAAAGTGCCTAATCTTGTATTTATAGAGTTCATAAACCATAAAAATCAAGAACAATGATTTAAAAAGTTACAAAACGGATCTTAGCACCCATAGGTGTTGAGTTACCAGAATATATGAGAAGCTAACTACACTCAACATCAATGGGTGTTAAGTTCAATGTATTATCTATTCACCAACCTTAATTAAACTCTACTGATTGTCAAGAATCTCTTAAAATGCCAGGTACCTAAACTTCCATGGAGGTTGAGTTCAATACAATATTACCCTAAACCTTAGAAAAAAATCCTAATCTAAATCTCTAATGCTAACTTTATCTATTGAACTTGACAATTTCAATATTCTTTTTAATAAATTCCTTTGGCACCAGAGATTCTTAAGTGAGCAGTGGCATTAATAAGACATTATAATGACCTTGACACCCATGCTGTCAAGTTCAGTGTTGCTTACCTATGTGACGATGGTTGTCGAGTTTCTCAACATTTTACCTATAATATTATTTTAAGGTTTTGAGAAATAGTAATTGTTTAGGGTTTAAAGAAATGGGTTAGTGCTTCAAAAATTTCATGGAGTGAAAATAAAAACATTAGAAAATCTGTCATGGTTATGCCTATATTCAATGCTGGTATTGTTACTTGATACCATTAGGTTTTGGATTTAGGGAAATGGGTTACCGGTTTTCCTTGGTAGTGGTGGTATGAAACCTTTTAGATATCCATAGATGTTTTTCCTAAGTGAACACCTTTTCTCAATGCTAATATTTTTTTGCATAGACCAATTGGTACATTGCATAAGGTGAATGAAGCATGGAGTTAAAAGTTAAGGTTTAATGAAACGTGTTATCGTATAAGTGGTAACCTACATGATCTTAAGGTATCAATTTTCACTCAGTTATATTTTAGGACTAATTGACGGTGTCCATCATTGTTTTGGAATTAAACACTTTATCTATAGAGTCCTCCAAAACGGATTGAAGGGATTGAGTTACGTTATTTTTTTGTTTGTAATGTTATGATATTAACTAGTTAGTTGTCATAACACGTAATATGATATATATTATAGTAATATAAATAAAAAAGATCATTTGTTTCCTTTTTGAAATGAGATTTAAACCATAAAACATTGTGTCATTCTTCTTCATTGAGTTTGACATAGTTAAACCCTAAACCCTAACCTATTTATCTAATAAATCAATTGGTGCATTGAAGAAATAAAAATATAACCCTACATTGTAATCAAAATGTATCAAACTGAGTTCAACGTTTTATACATAAATGAGTTCATGAATATTTTTTTAAAGATTAATTCAATCAAGAATATCTAAAAATTTTACTATACTTGTTACCTATTGGTGTCAAGTTTAGTTTAGTGTCATGTAGAAATTTTAATTAGAATTTTTAGAGTCAGTCTAGTATCAACTTAATACTTACTAAATGCAATGCCAGTAAGTGTCAAGTTGAAGCTAAAAACCAAGAACCCTATAAATTGAACCTTATTACTAAACCCTAACTCTAATTAAATGCATTGAACTTGATACCCATGGGTGTCAAATTAAATATTCTCTATTAAAGATTCTTTCAGTAGAGATTAATGATGGGGACACTATTTGATGTCAAGATAGTCTATTATACATACATCCAATGGCTGGTGAACATAATAATGCATTTTCCCTATAAATAAGCCCCAAAGCCTCATTCAGTTTACAATTGCATCAAATAGTTATAGTTTAGGTTTAGGAAAATGTGTTAAAGGTTGTCAATGCTTTAAAATAGTCGCCAAGTGAAAAAAAATTATTAAATACAAAACCCAAGGTTTTGGATTTTATTATTCAACATATTCATTGATATTTAACACCACCAATTCACTTTTATAAGGTTTAGGGAAAATAGGTTAAGGCTTTCCACTGAGGAAACATTTTATATGGGGTTTCATCCTCTGTAGAGGCACCTTTAAAAAAGTTGCCCACATTTAGGAAAAAAATTATCCAGTGACTTAGGTAGATGGGTCATGGGTATTAGTTTTACTAGTTGCACATGGTCACTAGGACTATCAAAAGTCACAAAGTAGTCAATGTTAGGGATCAAGGAAACAAATTAGGGCATTCTAGGCACCTAGGCTTTAGGTTTTTCAACTGTGGTGGCATGAACAATCTTTGACATAAATGAACGGTTATATTAACACTCAGATCAATCGATGAGGGTAGATAATCTTTGTGGAATTGACACTTCAGCTATAGGTCACTCTGAAATTGTACAACTATGGTGTTGATTCAATTAAGTACGGTGAATCATCAATCACTTTAGAAGCCAAAATGAAGGTCTAAGTTTAGATTGCTCTAAGGATTTTAGAAAATAGTTTATGTTTTTTTGTTGTGTAATGTTATGTTACTAACTAACTAGCTGCCTTAACGTGTAATGTGATATAAATTATGCTATTGTAAAAAAAATTCATGAATTTTATGTCTTAAAATGAATATTGATAAAACATATTTCTTATTTTTCTGATGTTTGATCTACCAAAACATTAAACCTTAAACAAAATGAATAAAAATTAATTATATAAAGTAAAAAAATCTAATCCATAAACCATAAATAAAATGAATTAAAATTAGTTAGGAAATTATAAAAAAATGATGAATTTGAATTACTTTAGTTTCTTGCGTCTTTTTTTTTCAAACAACAAATGTTTCGATTTTTCATTAAAATAGGAAATTTCAAATTCATTACACATACCTTAATCCCTATAAAGTGTAAAGAAATAACAAAAATTATTAATAAACGCTTGTTAGGTAGAATAAAAAATAATTTATTGTTTGGTAGGTGTATCAAATATTAATCCATTTTCTGGGTAAAGTCACGATCGATCTTCACATTTGCAAAGTAGATACCCTTGTTAGGTTTGAAAGTATAAGAAAAAATACATCTTCAGAAATAAAGCATTACTCTTGACCTCCTCCCAACTTCTAATCTGATGTATATGAGCTTATCCCAATTAGTATAGATATGGTTTATCATTGACCCTAAACCATTCTACACAAATCTCAAATGGAACAAAATTATAATCCTGGATAAATGTAGCCTATAAGATATGTTGAAAATGATTGGCCCAATTGATGACATTCTGGACATGTTTAATAGCCCAATTGTGCTTCGACTCCAAACCTAAATCCATATCATGATACCTATCCATGTCATTTGGATTTGTTAGAATTTCTTACACCACTTCTAATTGCCACAAAGACATATATAAATGGCGTGCACACATTAAAAACTTGACTATGCGCATGTGCGATTGGTGGTAGTAGGACATTAATTTTTACCACCTAGTACGCCTTCTACACAAACTCTAAAAATAAATAAAAAAATATATTTAAATTCAATTATGAGGTGATATTAATTATATTAAATAAATATATGATAACACATGAATTATCGAATTATTTAATTCAATATTAATAGATGCTTGTATTGTTATAATATCATCCTTCTAGTAAGTTATATGATAATGATGACTAGACCACCTATTAAAATAAAAAACTATTAGAACCGATATAAAATGATAAGAATGTTTAACCTTTTATAACATATGCTTTAAATTTTACTTTCTAGAGAAAAGGGAAACTGAGATTCTTTGGGGGCACATCTCCACTAAATCTATATAAGATCCATGTGGGCGCTCAGATTCATTGATTGCCATTCGTCCTAAGGTGTTTTATCCTAGGACATAACATCATCGTCGGTGACAGGGAGATCAAATCAGACTACCATGTCAATAGCCTTTTAACACGTAGTTGAACATGTCTCCCACTATAAAAGAGCCCATGCAAAGAACTCATAGACACTCATGTACACTTCTTCCTTAACCCAGAAAATATTCATACTAGAGAATCTTTCCATCTATCTCTTCTTCAGGTGGTCCTCCACACCAACCACCATCTTCCTCTACATGTTAATCCAACGATTAACAATATTGAAGTAGAAAAACCTGAAGTTTGATCTCCAACATTTAATATCTTATTTGATCAATTCTAATGTTATAATGTATTGTTGTAATATATTATACAATTTATATCATGTAAAAAATAAAATTATATAATATGTTAAATTATGCCATAAGTCCCTATACTCTTCATGATTTGTAATTTAGTCCATATATTTTTATTCCTAGGAATTTACACCCTATACTTTTCAAATTTCAAAATTCAAATCTAATTGTTAAAATTGTAAATTTTTTTTTGTTAAATTTATTGGTGTGGCCTTTTGAAATAATAAAAGTGCTAACTTGGTAGCAATGTAACTAAAAAAATGATGTCGTAATGAACCTAAATTTAACAAAATACTTGAAATTTGAAATTTGAAAGGTAGATGAATTAAATTCCTAGAAATAAAAGTATAGGACTAAATTCCAAATTTATGAAGTGTATAAGGACTTATGACATATTTTAATCTATATAATATTATAATATAAATATCAAAAAATATGTTATAACTATTTATATCTAAAATTTTGATAAAAAGAAGAAAAATGTATAAAATTATTAAATTAACACTATGTTTGGATAAATATAATTAAAGGATCCGACTAAGTCTTAGCTCAATTGACATTGACATTGTTGCCAATACAGGAAAATATGAGTTCAAGCACTCTAAAACACATTTATCCTCATATTTCAAGGTTGGGTAGGATGATGTAGTCGAAAACCAACTAAAAATTCAACTAAGGAAAGTGCACCTATCAATTAATAGTATAGCTACGATGAACACATATATCGTTCCCATGAAGACTAAAAATACTAGTAATTACTGTCTTTCTATTATTTAACCGACAAATTGGAGTGATTGATTAAAAACTAAAATTAACTAAAGAATAAGACAAAGAACAAATCGGGAAAATAATCTAGTAAACCTCTAAGAAGAAAGCAATATCCAAGAAAGAATCCACCTAGATTTCATCTGTCATTATCAATCTATATTACGCAATTTCTTTACCTAGTATCTTGATTCATGAAAATCCCTAAGTTATGTTAATATCTCTCTTCAAGACTAAGAGCAACTGACTCTAGGTTGATTAATTGAAATTTCTTTCTAATTAAAACCCTATTGTTGCATTAACTCGATCTATGGACTCCCTATTAGATTTGACACTAATCCGGTAGATTTATGTTGTCTTGTTTCTAGGATTGCCTGCAACTCCACTCAATTATGCTAGATATACTCTTAAACAGAGTTTATTCCTCCTCTGATTCAAGCACATCAAACATGGATTAATAGTCTAGAATTATTAAACCAAGATTTAAACACACATAATTGAGAACAAGATCCAAATATATATTGCGTAAAAACAGAAATCAAATAACAGAATCCATCCTAGGGTTCATCTCCCTAGGTATTTAGAAAATTAGTTCATAATTGCAAATAAAAACATCTCAAAGACAATATAACAACAAGAAACAAGAAAACCCATAATAAACTATAAAGAAATCAAAAGGAGATCTTCAATCTTGATAAAAATTTGTTTTCGAGTTGGCTTTAATGGTGTTTTTCGAATTGTTTTCTTCAATATTCTCTGGCGACTTACTCCTTTCTTATTATTTGCGTCATATATAGATTTTAGAATGCCTGAAAAACCTAAAAATTACGTTTTCCCGCATGTTTGGAGTGCGATTTGTGAAATCCACATGGTTTGGCACATGCCCGTGTTGCTCTTGAAACTTGCTCTAATTTTTTGATTTTTGCTTGTTTTTTGCTCCTTTTTCTCCCAATGCTCTCCTAAGTATAGAAATATGAATTTAAATGATTAGGAGCATAAAATTCACCATTTTAAATCGAATAATCATCCAAAAACGCATTAAGAATGAGGCTAAGCATATTACTTTTGACATTTATCATAGGATTATTGGTAGTTCTAAGTATTGTATCATAAATATAATTGAAAGAAATGAAAGGAAAAGAAAGTGGGGGGGGGGGAGTGTAAGGAAGAAAAGTATATATTTAATTTTTGTTTGAATAGTTGAAATTTATAAAGGAAAAGTAAAGGAATTCTAATCTCTCTTGTTTGGGTAAATTGTGGAAAGAGAAGGAAGTTATTTATTTTACATAAAATTCCCATTTTTAACCTTTACATAAATGTTATATATTAAATTAAATACTATAAAAATACAAATGTTTTTCATAAAATCATAATTAAAGTGTTAAGCAATCATATATCAACATATTCATGTGTAAAACAAGCTAATTTCATGAAAAAAAAAACATGCAGCTTAACCAAATTAGTTTATTTCAATCGATAAAAAATATCTCTAGTAGAAAAACTTTCAACATTTTCAATGACCTAATGAACCAAACTTCCTTTCTTTTTTCCAACGGACATCCAAGTATTGCTCTAACTTTCTCAGGATTTTCAATAAAATAAAGATAGGAAATAGTAGTTGCTTGTGAGTCAATTCCTATCTCTTCCAAAATATTCCAAATTTCATTTTCTGAAATTGCATTAACTCGTGTGTTAACTTTATTTCTTGCGATAAGTGCATTAGCAACCATTCCATGTCTTTGTCTTCTTTTGATTTTTTTTTTTACTTCTTTTATTTGTTAAACTACTCGGATTATCAAAATGTGTATGGGACCGAGTCTCGGGAGATGCCATGACATCAATATATTCATCACCTTTAACATCATGATTTTCCTGTGTTGAGATTAAATTATCGATATTATCAATAGTCTCCCTTAAGTCATCATCAGTTCCAAAAGATTGTCTTCGTCGTTTCAATTCTAATGCTATCTCAGCATGCTTTCCGGTGGCTCGACCATTACCATAAACAATCACCATCTTGTCATAATGTAAACAACTTTTAAAAATTAAAAAAATTAAATATAATATTATCTCAATCAATCGTTGCCAAACTTCAGACTCAGCATTTCATAGCTTGGTCACTGGATTCCTAGAAAAACCACTCATTCCCCCTTAAACAAGTCATAACATTTTGAAATTTTTGTTTTTATAGTCTTCCAATGATTTTTCACTTTTTCCTTCTCTATGCCTTTACCAAAAATTTCTTTTAACTCAATGACTATGTTATAATAGGCATGTTTTGTGAAAGTGTCATTTTCTTTATTCCCCATATTATGTTGGTGCAAAAAAGCATCAACTAGAGCATCATGTCCAAATCGAAAAATCCCCTCGATCGCCAAGAAGCACCTTTTTTCCTTCCCATATTTAAATTTATAAATTCACAATACCAGCAATCATAAATAAATTCATAAAATATCAAACATTTTATCAATTAAATAAATACATAAAAACACTCTCATTCCATGAAAATTCAAATTCACTATCTATAATCTAACTACATGGTCTAAAAGCACGATACTCTTGTTCAGTGCCTTCAACATTCCATTCACAATCAACTTCATCAATAAGAGCACCATCAAGTTCCACAATTATCATATAATCTAACATATTAAAATATTTTGTTTTGAGTTCAAATTCTGGCAGGAAATCAAATGTTACTTCAATTGCATTACCAAGAGATGAATAGCTAAGATTAAATAATGCTCGAGGATTTTGTGGGGTTATTTGAGTCTTCTTTCAAACGATAGCAAACTTCTCCATATGGTGTACTCAATTCACTTGTCAACATAATTCCAGCAAACCTATACTAAATTTCAATTATATTAAAAAGTTATAAGCAGATGAATTAAACATATTATGTTTATTTATTACATTCAAGAATTATAAGTTTATCTTGAGTCAGATGTGGTGCCTTCCCAAAGTAAATTTTCATACTTTTCACTCGGATATGTGTTTCATCAACAACTCCTACACAATCTTGATATTAAATTTTATAAATTAATAATTAATTTAATATAAATAAATTTTTATGTTAAAATTAAAATAACTAAACATTTTTTTACTTACGGGAAAAATTTACTGTTTCCAAGTATTTCATCTAAAATACGTGAGCCTTTTGGTTGTTTAAAGAATCTCTCCTCTAATTCTATTATACTTCTTAAAACATGATGCAAAGGACGACTAGTTGTTTTTCCTCAACTTCTAAATCAAAATTGTTATTTCTCGATTTTTTTGCATGATGTGACAGTGTATTAAGGGTTTGTTTACCTGTGCTTCCAAAAAATAAAAGAGTAGCTGAACAAGCACCAGTTGAATAATTTTTTTAACGTTTAAAAAGTCCTTTTCCTCTGTTGAAAAAGCTGAAATTTTTAGCTTTTTCGAAATGAAAAGTGCTTTTGGCTTATTAATTACTAATTTTCTTCATTTTTTCTTCTCTCTGGTTCTCTTTTATTTCCTTCCATTCTTCCATTTTTTTCAAGGTCTTGAAGGTAGGGTGCTCTCATTCTCTCACTCACTCTCTCTTTCTACTCCTCCTAATCCCATCTTCTCATTTTAACTCCCCATTTAATTTTTTTTTTGTTTTTTTCCCCCATTTCAAGTGAGCTTCCACGCTATAACAATTTGTTTTTGGTTTCCCATTTCCTTCCACCGGTGAGCTTCTTCTCTTCTACACCCATTTTTTCTTCTTTTCATGTTTGATCATTAATTTGGCTGTAAACCCATCTCTAATTATGCTTATTTACCTGCTTTTTTTTCCCTTCACACATTGACAGACCCTAGTTTAAGGATCAATCAATGGTTTTTGCCTTTCTCCCTTCAGCTTTTTGCCTTTCTTCCTAATTATATAATTTTTCAACTTAGTACGATAAGTACATCCTTGCTAACTTGGTTGATTTTGAAGAGATGATTACATGATTAACCTATGTTGAGTTAATGTATATATTGGATTTTTTGGCAAGCCAAGATTCTAGGAGTTCATCAATAATTATAGAACCAATTATTGATAAGCAAGTAATTGAAGTAGCTAATTATACAAAATGATTGACTGCCATAGAAATACGTAGTTCATTGCTAAAGAATGTTCATTTCAGTGAATACTAATATTAAAACTAAGTTATATGGTGATCTTACAATGTTCTATTGAATAGTTTTTCGAGAACTAACTTGGTGAGGACAAAAGTAAGCAATTACGCTATGTTCTATTTTTAGCCAATTTGCAATCTTTAGGAATATAAACAAAGTTAATTCCAAACTTGCTCTCAAAACTGAACTTTTCCATGATTTGTTTTGTATAAGAGACAATTTTATTCAATTTTACTTCTAGTTAGACATTTTTACCTTAAATTATTGCAGTCATAGAAATCTCTGTGTCTATAAATATCTATTTGTTTTAAAACTGTTTCAGTGGTTTATAAACTGTGCAAACTCCCAAAATTTGACATGGTTGCTTATTTTTCATCTTTGTTTTATGATTACTTCTTTAGCATGTCTTACCTTTTATTAATTTTAATTTATATTGTGTAATTTCTTTTAAGATTATTCCTTTAGAGAACAAATAAAATTTTGGTTTAGTTTAAAATTTTTTATGTTATTAATATGCCTTTCGATACTTTAATAACTTGTGCAGAAAATTAAATTTGGATGGACAAAAATTTGTAATTTTGCTTTAAAGAATTTGGATATGTTTTTTGGAGAAAGATTAATCCATATTTCATAATCTTTTTAAATATTAACTTTGGTGGATTGTGTGAATCTTTTAGTCTGGGACAAGTAGCCCTAAGGCTTCCCCACCTGTAAGAACTATTCAAGAGTTCAAGAGTCCACTAGTGGCTTTCGTTTCAAAGGGTGCTTGGAATAATTAGGGACAAATGCAAAGTACAAAAATATATTGTTTCCCCTCATAAAATATTTCTGCAGAAAGGTTCCTACATCCTTCATCACCAGAGTTATGAGCAAGGCTTCATTATACCCATTTTATATATACACCATGTCGAAACCGTTTTTTGAAAAACAAAAATTTAGTTGTCGACTTTAAAAATAAAACTAGAGTCGCCACCGATCCTTTATTAAGGTGTGATCGGCTCACCTTAAAAATTGTTTTGGTCCACGAATTTTGAGAAAACGAGTTTGGGAGTCAGTTACGCATGAGGAAGGGTTAGCACCCTCGTAACGCCCAAAATTGGTACCAAATTGATTATTGGATGTCTTAGTGTCGAAAGTTAAAAGGATTTTAAAATAAACTCAAATGATGAAATTTGCAAAAGGATAACCAATTGTTCAAGTCATGTAAAGAAATCGAGTCCCAATACGTTAGGGTACGATTCCTCATAATCCCCGAACTTTGAATATCACTTTTATTTTATGCGAAAATCTTCATTTCGAGAAAGTAACAGGCCACACCCAATACGTTAGGGCACAACAAGTTAAGTTCCCAAAAATGATTTTTATGCTCATGCATTTTGAATAAAGAATATTCTCGGTCATTTAAGATTAACAAAAAAAATCAGAACCCAATACGTTAGGGCTCAATTTCCCTCGAAAATCCCAAACCTCAAATAATGCTTTTATTAAAAAAACATTTAAATCAAGAAAAAAAATGATTTTGGTATATCGAAAAAAAAACCAAGATTTATTTTCCAAAGGGTATGTTAAAAAATTAATGTACAATATGAAACAAATATTTTAATTTAAAAAATATATATACATGTACTTACAAAATATGTAAACACAAGCACAATATACCAGTAAATTTGAAAATATGTGTATGCATATATTTAACATACATATACAAGTATAGGTATGTAAAAAAAACATGTACAACAGAACTTATAATAATCTCCAACAATATGCATGTAGATTTCAAAGAAAATTCGTATATGTACAAAAATAAGGAAAATACATATGTATTGTAAAATATAAGTCTACATACATATATACTTATTTATAAAGGTTATGAAAACAAAAAAAAGGGGAATATATATATATATATATAAATTATGCATGTATTAAAATATGTATATGTATATGTATATGTATATGTATATATGTACATATATGAATGCAAAAACTATAGGAACAAAATAATGTAAAAAAACAAATATGAAAGTACGAGGATATGTATATATTTACAGAATAAAACAAATGTATAAATATATATATATAATATAATATATATAAAAGTTAAAAGAGATAAAAAAATAAAAAAAAATATAAAACGTATGTAAAATGCATGTATTTATATAAGTTTTAAGAATATATATTATAAAGAAATATGTATATATACTATATATTAAAAATGCGTGCATACATAGAGAAATAATAATAAATGATAATAAATTATATAGTGATAATTTTAATATAATAGTAATAAATAATTAAATAGTGAAATAGTTCAAAAATGGATTAAATTGAACAAAAGACGAAAAAAACGGGGCAAATTTGAAATAAATAAAACAAGGACCAATTTAAATGAGCAGGAAACAATGGAGGAGCGAAAGGGAAATTATTCCCTCCCTCCAAAACGATGCACAGCCGTGGGTTAAATTGAAAAACAAAGAAAAAAATGCGGCCCAATTTAAGAAGAAACAGAGCAGGCTCAATTGCAATGCGCAACGAATAGGAGGGACCCGATGCGCAATTTACTCGTCTGACAACAAACGCGCGGATCCTGCCCCCGGGTCGGGTCACCGCGCGGGTCTGGCCATTTAAAACGGCGCCATTTTGCTTATGTCTTAAATTAACCAAAAATTTTGAAATCAAATCTGTTTCATTTAAAAAAAATCAGTTACTGCTAGGGCTTTTCTCCTAACCCTCTGGCGCCGACGTTCATCTATCCCCCCACCAAAACTCCGATTGCGACGGAGATGGTGGTGGTGCGACGGCCTCGACGAAAAGTTGAGCTTTTCTTCCTTCTCTTTTTTTATATTATTCACAATATAGAACCAAAAAACAGAAAAGAAAAGGAAAATCTAAAAAAAATATAATGATCACCTTCTAAAGAATGAATGATCGATTTGCTCTTGTATTAATTTTCTCTGTATTTTCAGTCTTTTTTTCCCCTATTTTCGTATGCTTTTTACACTGAAAATTGCCCCCCTTGAGTACATAAATTTAGGCTTTTTATAGCCTAAAAAACATTTTATTTACAATACTTTATATTTCGGACTCTTCTAATCCGCATTCACAGGTGATCGTGGCATGCGGCGCGCGTTGGAGGAGGTTGGCTCCAGATCTTGCGGCGGCTGAAGAGGGCAGTAGTTGCGGCGGCTAAGGCTGGGGGCTACTAGGGTTTCTTTTTTTGTGTATTTTAGGCTTGTGGGTTGAAAAGTATTGGGCTAGGGTTAATTTTATTGGGCCCGGGCATATTTGGGCTCTACAGCTGCCCCTCTTTACTCGTTGCCGTGTAACGGGAATAGAGAAAAGACCAAAAAGCCCAATTGTGCCCGGTCTTACTGAGCCTCGACTTTTTCAGTACTTCTTTACTTCAAATAGCCTCATTCCTTCCTACTGCATCTTCAAAGGTATAGGAACTGGTGCTTCAATCTACCCCACTGGAATGTCGAGGAGACAGGATTCACACGTTGTAGCTTCTCAAAAGAACTAAATTTGCCATCTTTAATCTGCTCCACTGCAACTTTAGGGAGATAAGACCTGTAGCTTCAATTTGTTCTGCTACAACTTAAAGATAAATCTGATGTGATCTGCTCTACTGTAACTTCAGAGAGATGAGATCTGCTGTTTTAATCCACTCCATTGCAACTTCAAGGAGATAGGATTGATTACTCCTGTCTGCTCCACTGTAACTTCAAGGAGATAAGACTCGTATCCTCGATCTACTTTACTGCCACTACAGGAAGACAAGATCTGCTATCTTTGATCTACTTCGCCACCAGTATGGGAAGACAAGATCTGCTTTCTTCAATCTACTTCACGCCAATACATGAAGACAAGATCTGTTTTACTCAATCTGCTTTACGCCAATACATAAAGATAAGATTTGCTCTCTTCGATCTACTTCGCCACCAGTATGGGAAGAAAAGATCTGCTTTCTTCACTCTACTCCACCACCAGTATGGGGAGACAAGATCTGATATCTTTGATCTACTTCACCACCAGTATGGGGAGACAAGATCTGCTTTCTTCAATCTACTCCACCACCAGTATGGGGAGACAAGATCTGGTATCTTCGATCTACTTCACGCCAATACATGAAGACAAGATCTGTTTTCTTCGATCTACTCCACCACCAATATGGGGAGACAATATCTGGTATCTTCGATCTACTTCACGCCAATACATGAAGACAAGATCTGCTTTCTTCGATCTACTCCACCACTAGTATGGAGAGACAAGATCTGGTATCTTCGATCTACTTCACCACCAGTATGGGGAGACAAGATCTGCTTTCTTCAATCTACTCCACCACCAGTATGGGGAGATAAGATTTGCTTTCTTCAATCTACTCCACCACCAGTATGGGGAGACAAGATCTGGTATCTTCGATCTACTTCACGCCAATACATGAAGACAATATTTGCTTTCTTCGATTTACTCCACCACCAGTATGGGGAGACAAGATCTGGTATCTTCGATCTACTTCACCACCAGTATGGGGAGACAAGATCTGCTTTCTTCAATCTACTCCACCACCAGTATGGGGAGACAAGATCTGGTATCTTCGATCTACTTCACGCCAATACATGAAGACAAGATCTGTTTTCTTCGATCTACTCCACCACCAGTATGGGGAGACAAGATCTGTTGACTTTGATCTACTTCACGCCGATACATGAAGACAAGATCTACTTTTTTCCTTCGATCTGCTTCGCCACCAGTATGGGAAGGCGAGATCTGTATATTCGATCCACTTCGCTACCAATATAAGAAGACAGGACCTGCTACTTTTCAACCTGCTCCACTTTTGTTCAGGGAGATAAGGCTTTATGATTTCACCGATCTGTTCTCTGGGGAACATGACCTGTATAATTCACTTTATGAACCTAACTATGCCTAATGATTAGGATGTCATGATCAAATGAATCAAATGCTCCTAACTAGGCGTGTATGAATGACATTTGAATGAATGCAGAATGTTATTTTTTCGAGAATGATCCCTCATTTTCACTTAGGCTATCAATACTCAAAGTTTATTTAAAGTTTCATCGCTAATGTGCTATAGCACCCTCTTGCTCAGCTGGCGTCTCGAAAGAAACACTTGACCAGATTGCCCCCACTATAAACCTCCAAGTTTGATCCCTTGGGATGCAAAATTTATACCATCTTTCTCCCGTTGTCACCCAAGAGTAAAAAGATTTGGTCTTTTCTCAATCCTCTACTATCACAATTGAAGGATACAGGATATGAAACTCTTTGGTCCCTTACACCATTCCCAGAGCGTCATACCAAATTCTCATTCACAAATGAATAATGTTCCTCTCCAAGAACAACTTCTTCTTATTATTCGGTGATCATTGCCTACTTGTTCATTGAAGCCTTGTCACCAACATGACACATTGCCATTTTGTCCAATCGATGTTTTAGGCAATAAAATTTAAAGGGATAGTCTGAATTTAGACTTTTCCCTATTAGATTTCCAACCTGGTGCGTTCTAAACAATAGTCCTATTTCAGGTTCCTGTATTATTTAGAAACTTCTAGAGTAATATGCAAAACTTCCCTTGTGAAAGTTTTATTAGTCTATTAACCATTATTCTAATGCAACATGCTTGCAAGAAGATCATGGATAAGAATAGAGTTGGCTCTGAGCATAGCTCGAAATGAATAAATTATCAAGGATAATAAAGATGGATAACAAGGAAATTGATTTAGGAATGCATATCTTGGAAATGAATGAAGTATTCCAAGAATAACAAAAATAGTATAAGGATTAGGTGCCCCAGATATCGCAGCCTGAACTTCTCTGTACAGACTTTCTGAAGACCATTCTGACTTTAACATGTGTTTAGGAGATCTACAGTACTTTGTCGATGCCCCCAAAATGTCGCCTACCCTTTCCTGTTGATTCAGGTATAGTAAGACCACTGCATGCCCCGCTCTAATCAGTATTTGAGCTGCTCTGATTACTTCATGCCCCATTCTGATCAATATTTGAGCCGCCCTTTTCGAGTTTTCAACTCAAATCCCCTTTGGTCTAAGGCGCCCTTTGCGAGTTTTCACCTTAGCCTCTCCATTTTTTTTTACTCAAGGCTCCCTTTGTAGGGTTTCACCCTGGTCTTTTTTTTGACTCAAAGCGCCCTTTGTAGGCTTTCACCTTGGTCCCACCTTTTTTAAGCAGAGTATTTTCTGACTGAATCTGAGTTTACAGGACTTTGTAAATTTTTACCATCCATCTCACTTAAGATCAAAGCTTCTCCAGAAAATGCTTTCTTTATAACATATGGACCCTTCTAATTTGGCCCCTATCTTCCTCTAAAATCCTTTTGTATAGGAAGGATCTTTTTCAACACTAGTTCCCTCTTGTGAAATTCTTTGGGATGAACCTTCGGGTCTTCCTCTTAGGATAAAATGTAGAGAAATGACAATTCGACTTCAATGAGTAAAGCTATGATAAGCCAAAGAGGAGGATATTGCCCTAGCAAAGAAAGTTTACTGCATCGTTCATAGCATCAATGTTGAACCTACTGCCCATTTCTGACATCATGCTGTTATTCAGATTACAAGCTAGTGCTTAACCCGAGCATATCTGGGTATGACCATGTGAAGACATCATTGAATTCTTAGGGTAGCTCTATAAGGTCCTGCCTCGTCTTTATGATCATGTCAATTCCAATCTTTACCAAGCTCACAATTTCTGATAATTCATTGTGATGTAGGATCTGTCTATCCTCTTAATCTATCACCCTCCTTAAGTCTGAAGATAAGTTACAATCTATGTCATCTTCAAAGTCATGAGATCCCTCTAAACACATGTCTCACTCAAAAGGAAATTTTGAGTCTGTAGCAGCGTCACTCATGACATTGATATCTGGGGACCCATAGTAGGTATCCGAGAATATACAAAAGAATGTATGAATAATATGAATGAATGGTTTGGCAGAAAAAATCCAAAAAATGAAAAAAACGTAAAGAATGAAAGAACATTTGCTCAAAGATGATTGCAATAATGTATTTCATTAAAATAATAATGTTCAGACGTGAGCCTATTTCACAAAGAAATCCTTATTGCTTCTAGGCTGAAAGCAACAAGTGTGTTCTGAATATTACTCTAACAGACTCTAAATACTTCAGGGGTTTCCTCCGCAGTCTCATTATTTAGAACACCTCTAAGGCAAATATCTAACAAGGACCCTTTAAATTGTGTCTGCATATATGGCATCGATGTGCAAATTTCTCACCACTTCTTCATACATTGCAGTCCCTCCATCCTCAATCATGATTGGGTAGCGGATTTCCTACGCTAGACGAGTCACCAAACTTGACAATACCCATGTTGATAAGTCTTTCAACTTGCTTCTTGAAGGCAGTGCAATACTCAATCGAGTGTCCCGTAATTCCCGCGTGGTAGTCACATTGTGTGTTCGCATCATACCATTCGGGATACGGAGGTTGTAGAGGCTTCACATGAAAAGGGGAAATAACATGTGCATCAAACAAATTTTGATGCAGTTCCTTATACGGTACTGGGATTGGTGTAAACTGGAACTTTTCAGTCTTTATGCCAGAGTCTTGCCTCGATGGATTTTGTTGATTACCAACCACCTTTCTTGGCTGAACAGTAACTGATTTAGAGTAACCCGTGTTGTTCACTTCATTTTCTCTTCTTTTTGAGACTGACCTCTTGTTACTCTCCTCTATATCAATTTTCCCAGTTCTTATCGCATTTTCGATCATTTCACCATTCATAATTATGTCAGAAAAGATTTTTGTAGCATTTCCTAACATATGCGTAATGAATGGGGCTTTCAGTGTGTTAATAAATAGCATGGTCATTTCTTTCTCCAAGAGCGGTGGCTGGACTTGGACTGCGACTTCCCTCCATCTTTGTGCATATTGCCTGAAGCTTTCACTCGGCTTCTTCTCCATGTTTTGAAGGGTGATTCTATCAGGAGCCATGTCCTTCACATGACTATACTGTTTCATGAATGTTTGTGCCAAGTCCCTCCATGAACCAATCGTGGTACGGCTCAGTTGATTGTACCACTTAGATGCTGCCCCTGTAAGGCTGTCTTGGAAACAATGTATTAAGAGTTGGTCGTTGTTAACATATCCCACCATCCGCCTATAGAACATGGTGATGTGAGCTTCTGGGCAGCTTGTCCCATTGTACTTTTCAAATTCAGGCATCTTAAATTTATGAGGAAGTACAAGGTCTAGCACTAAACTCAGCTCTTTTGCATCAATGCCTCGATAACTTTCAGTGACTTCCATCGCCTTGAACTTCTCATCGAGCCACTTACATCTCTCTTCTAACCGTCTCGGCAACTCCTCCTTCACTCTTTCCTTCTCAACCACTTCATCAAAGTCAGGAACGATAGAGTTAATAGGATTATTTTCGGGATTAAAACCTGGCCCAATTTGGAGGTTCGGAATACCAGCTCGAAATTGCTGAGGCATAATGGTGACGGTAGATTTGCGCGGGTGTTCAGCTTGCGCTCGCTCATGTGGAGGGGTGAAACCTGGAGGATAGAAAAGTTCATCATCATTTCCCTCATCGACATCTGCCATGGGGCCCTTTCCTTTGTCACCTCCCTTAGTTATCAGTTGGGTTAACTTTGCCACTATATCCTCTTGAGATTCCCGCATCTTCTCAGACATCTCTTGTTTCATTTTGTCTAACCGCTCCTGCATTTGTACCTGAAGTCGGTCTTGCATCTCTTTCTGGTACTGTTCGAGCTTCTCCAATCTCTGATCCATATCTTTTGTCTTTGCTTGAGTGCCATATCGGTGTCGAGTTGGTTGGTTGGTTTCCAGGTTAACTGAGCAATAATTTTAATTAATTAGGCTCTTTCAATGGATTTTAATGCATATGATGCTTTGTAATGCAAATGCATGAGATGAATGCAAAAAGAGACGTTGATTCTGATTCAATTCTATTTAGAAAACTTTTCTAGAAGACAAATTTCTTTACATAAAGCAGATATATATATACGGCTTTGCCCTCATACTCCAAGCGAGGATATCTTCTCCTTCTTCATCTGGATGGTAAGATAAATCTTGCGAATTCTTCAAAATGGATGTCTCCTCTATTTCCATTTTACTTGATCCGGGCCGTGCTTCGCTGCTCCTTTATCGTCGTGATGCTTGTTGGCTTCCCATAAAAAAAAAAGTTCAGCGGCTCTCGAATAATCTTCATCAGCTTGAGTCTTCGGGCAACGGAGCAATGGTTATGTAATCCTCCATTAAACTATCATCTTCCTCTTGTTGTGTTTTCTCGGAACATATTCGAGCAACCGTATTATTTTCCACTTTATCAAGAAACCCATTTCCTTATGACAAGCTCTCTATTAACAACCGAACGTGAATCAACACCTCTTTTATGATGAAAATGCAATGCAATCATGATGTCATGCAATCAAAACAAAATGCAACAAGTTAGTATCGGGTATAAACATTAAATCCAATACAAGAAATAATAAAAACTCCTAGTCAGGTATCTACTAAGGTTTAGAGTAATTCTACCTAGGGTAAGTTCCTAAGGTTCACTATATGCGGTTTGGCTTCTAAGGTAAAAGTACCCAAACCAGTAGATTCCTCGATCTTCACCCATTATAGGCTCATATGGATCGAGTTCAGTTCAGGGGAATACATTTCCCTATGGCTGCACGGAGATGAAAATCTCACGAAGACATAGGTACGGATGTATCCCGGAAGCGGTCCACTACCCTGCACGGAGGTGAAAACCTCACGAAGGACTAGTTTATCGCTCCCAATTAAGGGGGTAAAATGAGCCATGTAATGCAAAATGCAAATACAAAGTAACCGACTTGATCCAATCATGCAAACCCTATGATAAAAATAAATGAATGCGAAGAGAAATCATATTTTTAAAAAACTTTAGATTTTCGACAAAAAGACAAAACATAACCAATTCATGGCTCGACTCTCTAAAAGTCCCCAGCAGAGTCGCCAAGCTGTCGAAACCGTTTTTTGAAAAACAAAAATTTAGTTGTCGACTTTAAAAATAAAACTAGAGTCGCCACCGATCCTTTATTAAGGTGTGATCGGCTCACCTTAAAAATTGTTTTGGTCCACGAATTTTGAGAAAACGAGTTCGGGAGTCAGTTACGCACGAGGAAGGGTTAGTACCCTCGTAACGCCCAAAATTGGTACCAAATTGATTATTGGATGTCTTAGTGTCGAAAGTTAAAAGGATTTTAAAATAAACTCAAATGATGAAATTTGCAAAAGGATAACCAATTGTTCAAGTCATCTAAAGAAATCGAGTCCCAATACGTTAGGGTACGATTCCTCATAATCCCCGAACTTTGAATATCACTTTTATTTTATGCGAAAATCTTCATTTCGAGAAAGTAACAGGCCACACCCAATACGTTAGGGCACAACAAGTTAAGTTCCCAAAAATGATTTTTATGCTCATGCATTTTGAATAAAGAATATTCTCGGTCATTTAAGATTAACAAAAAAAATCAGAACCCAATACGTCAGGGCTCAATTTCCCTCGAAAATCCCAAACCTCAAATAATGCTTTTATTCAAAAAAACATTTAAATCAAGAAAAAAATGATTTTGGTATATCGAAAAAAAAACCAAGATTTATTTTCCAAAGGGTATGTTAAAAAATTAATGTACAATATGAAACAAATATTTTAATTTAAAAAATATATATACATGTACTTACAAAATATGTAAACACAAGCACAATATACCAGTAAATTTGAAAATATGTGTATGCATATATTTAACATACATATACAAGTATAGGTATGTAAAAAAAAACATGTACAATAGAACTTATAATAATCTCCAACAATATGCATGTAGATTTCAAAGAAAATTCGTATATGTACAAAAATAAGGAAAATACATATGTATTGTAAAATATAAGGGTACATACATATATACTTATTTATAAAGGTTATGAAAACAAAAAAAAAGGGGAAAATATATATATATAAATTATGCATGTATTAAAATATGTATATGTATATGTATATATGTACATATATGAATGCAAAAACTATAGGAACAAAATAATGTAAAAAAACAAATATGAAAGTACGAGGATATGTATATATTTACAGAATAAAACAAATGTATAAATATATATATAATATAATATATATAAAAGTTAAAAGAGATAAAAAATAAAAAAAATATAAAACGTATGTAAAATGCATGTATTTATATAAGTTTTAAGAATATATATATTATAAAGAAATATGTATATATACTATATATTAAAAATGCGTGCATACATAGATAAATAATAATAAATGATAATAAATTATATAGTGATAATTTTAATATAATAGTAATAAATAATTAAATAGTGAAATAGTTCAAAAATGGATTAAATTGAACAAAAGACGAAAAAACGGGGCAAATTTGAAATAAATAAAACAAGGACCAATTTAAATGCGCAGGAAACAATGGAGGAGCGAAAGGGAAATTATTCCCTCCCTCCAAAACGATGCGCAGCGGTGGGTTAAATTGAAAAACAAAGAAAAAAAATGCGGCTCAATTTAAGAAGAAACAAAGCAGGCTCAATTGCAATGCGCAACGAACAGGAGGGACCCGATGCGCAATTTACCCGTCTGACATCAAACGCGCGGATCCTGCCCCCGGGTCGGGTCACCGCGCGGGTCTGGCCATTTAAAACGGCGCCGTTTTGCTTATGTCTTAAATTAACCAAAAATTTTGAAATCAAATCTGTTTCATTTAAAAAAAAAATCAGTTACTGCTAGGGCTTTTCTCCTAACCCTCTGGCGCCGACGTTCATCTATCCCCCCACCAAAACTCCAATTACGACGGAGATGGTGGTGGTGCGACGGCCTCGATGAAAAGGTGAGCTTTTCTTCCTTCTCTTCTTTTATATTATTTGCAATATAGAACCAAAAAACAGAAAAAGAAAAGGAAAATCTAAAAAGAATATAATGATCACCTTCTAAAGAATGAATGATCGATTTGCTCTCGTATTAATTTTCTCTGTATTTTCAGTCTTTTTTTCCCTATTTTCGTATGCTTTTTACACTGAAAATTCCCCCATTGAGTACATAGATTTAGGCTTTTTATAGCCTAAAAAACATTTTATTTACAATACTTTATATTTCGGACTCTTCTAATCCACATTCACAGGTGATCGTGGCATGCGGCGCGCATTGGAGGAGGTTGGCTTCGGATCTTGCGGCGGCTGAAGAGGGCAGTAGTTGCGGCGGCTAAGGCTGGGGGCTACTAGGGTTTCTTTTTTTGTGTATTTTAGGCTTGTGGGTTGAAAAGTATTGGGCTAGGGTTAATTTTATTGGGCCCGGGCATATTTGGGCTCTACACACCAATTATGATTAATTTGATTAAGGTTATTTTACTTTGTTTTTTCTTTTCTTCTGTTAAATGAAAAAAATTCATAAGCATGGACTGATGAATACATCTAAATATAACGGTATTAATTCTAGATGGAACATTCTTTGGTGTCAATTATAAAAACAATATGCTTAACTTATATAATTAAGAGTTAATTTGAAGTATGAAGCTATAAATTTAACACTAGAATATTTCTTGATGCAATTCTGGATTCAAAATACAAATTCTCGCACCCACCAATTGATAAGATATTTCATTTTTTTAAATAATTAAGTATAAGTTCTTTAATTGATAATTTTAAAAAATAAACAATTCTTGAATTATTTGTTTGTTATATTATGACTTGTACGAAAATATTATCTTGTTGATTCTGAATATTTTCAAATGAAAGGTTATCTTGGACCATATAGGGGTCAGCGATATCAGTTACTTGACTTTCGTAGGGGTAGAACGATATCTGGTAAAGAAGAGATATTCAACTATTCACATTTATCATTACGTACTGTGATTGAACGAACTTTTGTGTTTTGAAAAAAAAATAGGTCATTTTAAGGGATATGCCAAGTTATAGTTTTGAAAAACAAACGATGATCGTTATTGCTACAATGGCGATACACAATTTTATCCGAAAAATGTCAGTTGAAATGATGTAGATTTTATGAAATACGAAAATATTAATAGGGTATATGATAATATTATTGATCTAGAAGATGTGCAAGATGGAGAAAGTGATGATGATGGTGGTGGTGGTGGTGAATTAACAAGAGATGATATAGCTTCTAGTTTAATTAATTCACTTCAAATTATAAATGCTAATGTAAAATGTCGGTTGAATCAAACAATTCAAGTGGTTTTGAAATGGAATTAACAAGAGATGATATAGCTTCTAGTTTAATGAATTCACTTCAAATTATAAATGCTAATGTAAAATTTTTGATGATGTATTTGGCATATAAATATTACCCCTTTTTGAAACTTTAATCCAAATGCATGTAATATTTTAATTTGTTAGGTTTATGTTTTCTATGTTATGTTAATATGGGTTATATATTCAAATTATATTTTAAAATAAAATAATAGAAATGTGTTAAAATAATTAATTAAAAATAAATTTTTTAAAAAAATACTGTGTTAATCTCTAATTAAAAATATTTAATGATTATATTTAAATATTTAAAATATAGTTTATATATTGTAATTAAATTTTATAAATAATTAATATTAATTACTTAGAAATATTTAAAATTAATATTTTATATATTAAAATATTAACAATAAGTTATAATAAATTACTTTTTTATATTCTTGCTAATATTAACTAATTTAAATTTTATTTAAATGCATATTTGTTACTTTATAATACCACGTCTAAAATGAACATTTTATTTCTCAAAAGCACTTTTTGGCAGCAATATTAAACACTTAAATTTTAAACTAAAATTTTCGAAAGTAATTTTCAAAAGTACTTTTTCACCACATTTTTTAAAAGCATCTTTTAAAAGTAATGTTAAACTAACCCTAACACGTTTGGTTCGCTGTATTGGATTAGAGGTGTATTGGATTAGAGGTGTAATGGAATAGAGGTGTAATAGCAAATCAACTGTTTGGTTGAATGTAATGGAATAGAGGCGTAATAGTAATCTTGTGTTTGGTTGAATGAAATAGAGGTGTAATAGCATAATGGAAAAAACTAAAATGACTAGAATACCCTTAGCATAAATTTGTTTAGGTAAATAATTATTGTTATTGTTATTAAATTTTAATAAGATTATTAATATCAATAATAAATAATTTAATCATATTTTAACATAATTATTATTAAATATATTATAATTAAAATATATAATTTTATAAAATTCTTAATAATCAATATTCTTATATGAATTTATATACTAATTTCCTTTTATATATTAATATACCACATTAACCGGTTTATATTTATATCAATGGCAAAAAAAATTTGGGAGAAGATTTTTGAGGACTGCTTCTGTTTGCAAATAACATCATTCATTCTGTGGGGAAAAAATTATGAATGAGCCTGCTTATTAATTACATTTTTTATTTTGTACTGAAGTAGTTGCCACTGGTTCAAAAGTCGATATATATGTAATATTATTAAAATAATATTTTTTATTTTAATTATTTAAAAATATTTTTAATTAATGCGGTGTATATGAATATACACATTTAATTAGTTTTATTTTTAATAAAATTTTTCTAATTTATTCATTCAATTTTAATCACCTTACAATTTATTCATTGTATTATATCTACAGATCCAATTTTAATATATTGAATATTTGTTTTTTAATCAAGTTCTTTAGTTGATTATATCTACTGTTCCAATTTTAAAAAATTCGAATATGTATGTGCATGCACATTTATACCAGAATACATATTGAAAGAGAGAATGTGTGAAGGGCAAATGGCTTGATACATAATAGAAGGTCAAACCAGAAGATAATTAAAATTGATTACACATCATACTCAATCAAGTGCTTTTAAGAAAAAAATTGATTTATAACACACATGGACATGCATAAATAAATAAGCAAGGAAAGAAAAGGGAATTACTTTCTATCACTCAAAAGGTCAAAGAGTTTTCCATCATATATCTCAAAATAGCTAAGCCACAATTTAAATCTCTGACTGTGATAAACTGGCTGATGCAAGAATCTAATGAGGTCTTGTGCAGCTCTGAGAGGTAATGGCTGCATTGTGAACGTCTTACCACTACCTGAAATAAAAAATATATTCCGTGAACTGGAAATTAGCAACAATACCACAGAACCATGAACTGCAAAAATAAGGAGATGTGAAACAAAAGACTATAAACCAAGGAAAATAAGAAAATGACTATCATGTCTTAGGCTAATGTGATTTCTTTAGTTTACAACAGAGCTTTCTTCTCTTTTACAGAAACTAGTTCTTTTAGCACTAATTCTCTCATCAGTCTCGAAATTCTGAAACCTAATCATATGCATCAATTTTCTACTAATAATTCTAAATCTTCCAAATAGTTTCCTCCATTCTGTTTAAAATATCATGTACATCAATTTACAAAAAACTATGGTTCCAACTAGAATCTAATTTCTTCATGACTCTTTGAATTTGGGGTCTGGCAATGTTTCTAAACCAAAGCAACCATTCCTGGTAAGGCATAAGGGCGCAAGAGTAAATGTAAATTGATGGAATATAAAATAAGATTGACGCTAAAAGGAAGTTTACACATTTAACAGCCAAAACTAATTCACTATGAAGTTCTGAGGATTTACAATGATTCAAAAACTACCACTTTAATATTCACGAAAAAGCTATATTTAGAAGAAACTGAAAGGAATAGATGGCTATACACCATCCAAGATGCATGTAAGCTTTGAGATTCAAAAATATTTCCTTCTAACATTATTAGTGCTTCAAGCATACAAAAGCAGAAAATAACATATATAGCACACATGACATTCAGGAAGAAAAGTCTGAAACTGTGCGTACCTGTTTGCCCATATGCAAAACAAGTGGCTTTTGTTCGCTGAAAAATTATGGGAATAATTGGCTCAACAGTAACACGATAAACCTGTTGAAGCAAACAAGAGGGGGAAAAATCAATCTTTGGCTCTAGCAAAACACTAAACAAATTGGTCATAATCTACTCAATGTTATTCAGGAACTATGTTTAGATGGCAACAAGGCATTAATTTTTAACCAAGCATTACCTCATCATTAGTAACATGCTCATCCAGAACAGCATCAAAACAGAATTCATGCTTCTCTACGTATGCTGTCAAGTCCACCTTTCATATAACAACCAAAGCAGATATAAGCGTGAGAAGAGATGACATATCAAACAAGCACCAATAATTCTAAAAAATTCATCTCAACAACACATAGTAACCTCACATTAACTTTTGTGAATAAGGGACAAACCTTTAGCTTGGGTTCATGGACTGTTAAAACATTCTCATCTACAGTTACTATATTATCCTTCTTCTGATAAATTTCTTTCTTGTTTAATGGTCTTTTACGTACCTTGTACCATGTGCAAGAAAAAAATTAAGCTTCATAGGAAACTTGAAAATTAAGGCATAGAAGACTGTGCTACGAGCACGCATCAATTGTTCCAGCCCAGATAATATAAAACACAGTGACAGAACATACCACAACTTTAATCTTAGCAACATTATTTTCCCTTGTACTGATCTCTTTTTCATTGGCAATGAATGACGAAGCAGAGGCATCTGCACTACTTTGCTCTTTTGCAATTAAAAGTACATTAACCTAAATTAAATTGCATATAATCATAGAAACAATAGAAACATAAACAAATAAAATACATGTGGTAAATTAAAAGCGGAACAACAGTACCTGCATGAGTAGATTAGGAATGAGGCGTTGGTCGATGCCTGTAGAAGTCAAGGGAAAGGCCAGATGCTGCAATCAAGTAGATTGCAACCACCGTGCCATAACAGCATCACCAGCATCTCCGCCGGCGGGACCAGCATTGTTGAAGGACCCGCCGCCTCCAGCGTGATCGTAAAACGCCATCGCAGCAGCATTGCTTTGCTGCATCTGGCCACCCGTGTGGCGCTGCGATCGCCTTTGCGGAGCCAATTTTTTAAAATTTGTTTATCAACGCTACCATAAGAAAAAAGATCAAATTTCAGAAATAATAATAACAACAACAGCAATACAAAGAAAATAAGAATATAACTAAAAAATTACTTACAAGGTGGAGAAAATCCAAAAATTCGAAGAAGATGTAAATGTATTTCTTCGAAAATGTAATTTCCAATAATTCGTGCAAATTTCTTAAACCTATCCAAGAAAAAAAATTACTCAAATTCACGCATTAAAATTATATAAAAAAACAGTAGAAAAAACAAATAAAATTACCAGATAATGTTGAAAAAAAAAGACAAAAGGAAGATGGCGATTGAAGATCTACGAACAGATCTAAGAGAGAAATCAAATTATAAAAGCAGAAAATAGTGTTTGATTTTATTTAATTTATTTTCTTTTTCTCTCGAGAAATTAAAAAAAATCAATGAGAACTGAAATCAAATAGAGGGAAAAATTAAGATTCTTTGTATATAAATACCAGTGCCATGCCATGCCCACCACACGTGAAAAAAAACCTATATAAAAAAGAGAGGTAAAAAAGAGAAGGAGAAGAGGCGATGAGAGTGGAGAAGAAAGCTAGAAGGAAGAAACAGAAGACGTGGATTTTGGGTAAAACAGAAGCAGGAATGGGGAGGGTAAAACAGGGACCAAAACTGAAGGAGCGCCTAAACTGAGCTCAAAGAAGGGATTAGAAATCGGTGAATTTCACCGATTAGATCAGTAATGGTTTAGCCCCGTAATAGCAATACATTGAACCAAACAACGGATTAGAGGCGTAATAAGTGGGGCCCACCGATTAGGGGTGTATTGGCTATGCCAATACACCCAACCAAACATAGTGTAAGTGTTTTAGCAACTTATTCTTGAATGGTTACCCGTCTTGTTGATTTTAGGCCACCTATTTTTCTAACATAACAAATAAATAAATAAATAAATAAAAACCTAAGTACCATTCTTATAATATTTTGACTTTTCTCATTACCAACAATTTGACTCATTATTTTATCTCTAACTTGATCTGTTTCTAAACTCATGTCATGATTAGTAATTTCTCTTTTTGTACATACCAATAAACAACTCAACACACAAGATAGACTTCTTCCCTTGGAAGTCTTTCTCTCCACAAGTATTCAATCATTCTATAGTAAAAAAATATATACATATAACATGTTGTAAATCTAATAACAAAAGTATTTACTCTTTTAGCTTGAAATCGTTGGAGGTCTAAGAAAGTTTTAGTAATTCAAAGAAATACCAGCGCCTACAATTAAAGAGAGAAAAACACCGCATCGGTTGAGTTACCAACAATCAAACATTTTATTATAAATATCGAACAAAGTAAATTTAGCTGTTAAAAGTAATCCAAGAATGCGTAGAAAATTCTCTTTGGTAGTGTAAGCACTTGAATGTGAAAGGGTTTTTTAGTGTGAAATTTTTTTGGTAGCTCAAACATGAGTTAAATAGGTAAAAAAAAAATGGTAAGTTAATTTATTGAAAACAATATTAAATTTAAAAGAGTTCTAAAATTCTTAAAAAAGTTAAAAAAATCTGCTATGTTAATTTATTGAAAACAAAATTATATCTAAAAGAGTTTTCAAATTCTTAAAAAGAAAATAGATAATGATAAGTTTTACTATTAATAACAAATCCAAAACCAATTGATAGGTAAAAATGATACATAATTTAGACAAATTGATAAAAGTACTGAAATGTCTTCTCTGTTGTTAAGAAATAATTTGCACAATTAAAGTGGTGCCTAAGATGGTGGACACTCCTTTAAGTACTAAATGGTTAATAGTAAAGAAATTGACCATAGGAAGGTTGTTTACGCGATTCGATTTTCCTATGTCTGCGAAGCCTATGTTAATGAAAAATATGCACTCTTTTCAACAATTAAAAAGTGAACCTACTAAATCACACCCACTGTGATAATTTTCCTCACCCTTGTACTTTGAAGATACAATACTCTTACCACTATATTCACCCCTCGTGAATAGAGTAAGTAAAACCACCACACAAAGGTTTTACTATCAATATAGCACTCATACAAAATTATTCTCATAAGAACAGATTAAGTGCTTAACTCTCTGTACATTCACTTAGGTAAGTCTCTCAAATATATAGATTTAAATTTTGAAACTTGATTAAAAATGAAGATCTAATACAATCCCACTAAAACAACAATACATTATAATAATAACATATAAAAAAAATTAAGGACTCTTGGTGGCTCATCCGACAGAATAACTATTCATCCAAAGTCCACAATCCAATGGATTGTCTTAAGAAATTTTGGTACAATCCAATAACCAAAATAACATTTTCAAGTAATATGATCTTCCATAATGGACAAGATATCATCCATATAATCAGCATAACTCAGATAAAAGGTTCAATAAATTGCCTACACCTTAATATGAAACTTGCCTCCATACAGATTTTGTGGGCAAGAGAGTGGACACTTCTTCTGACACGAAATTGTCACGTTCATATCTTTCAACAATTACAATGAAAATCTTAAGATTTCTTTTTAAATTTTAACAAAAAGTTGTTAAAATATTTTTAACAATATGATTATAATTGATAGCACATTTAAAATTTATAGAGTTGTAAAAATCTTAAACAATTTATAAAATATAAAGTTAACTTTTTTTGGTGAAAAAGAAAAAGGGACACAAATATAAGAAATTAAATTATCCCTCCCATAGGGGATCCTTAAACAATTTTAATCATATTCTCATGTCTTGAACCATCTTGACAAGGTCATCTGCTACTTCATTTTCTTCTCTAGGAATATGTTATAATCTCCATATCCCTATGGATGCTAAGAGTTGGTGAATTATCCTGACCAAAGAAGAACTGGTATCTCCAAATGATCTACCTTGAATGGCGTTAACAGCTTCAAGTCTGTCAGTTTGAATTAGAACACTCTCAAAACCCCGATCTAGTATAAGTGTTAGCCCATCCAATATGCCTTATAGTTCAGCATCTAGCATAGTACAACTACCTAAACATCCATTAAAGCCAAAGATCTACCCTCTGTTTCGATCGCACACTAACCCCCTAGCTGCAGCAAACCCAACACCGAACATCACAAAAGGATCCGTACTTAATCGCACCCAATTACTTGTCAAGGGTGAACTAACGGTTCTTCTTTATGTTTTAGATGTTGACACCTTAAAGATAGAAGCGTACTACTTTGCCTAACTGTAAGACCCTTTGGCGATTGCACCAACACTCCATGAGATGCCTTGAAAAGTGAAAAGATTACGGTTCTTCGAGATGCGCCAAGTAAGAATCCTGAAGAGGTAGTGCCAATCCACCGCTCCCAAACGGAAAGTCTGCTGATTATGCAGATTCTCCAACATCCACTCCCAAAGAGATCCGGAGAAAAAACTAGAGTCTTTTGTTGGAATTAGATTATTCCAAATGTCCCTACCCGTAAGACAATCCATAAGGACAGGTCACACATCCTCGAAATCATGCTCGCAGGCTTCAAAAGCTTATCATTTCCTATACATCGCCTCACCCTTTTCACTTTAGTGAGCAAACACTGTTTAAGAACAAGCCATAAGAAAAATCTAACCCTTTAAGGCCATTGAAACTTCTAAGGAAGTTATCAAACCGTATCTTTAGAATTCCATGATCCCTCTCAAAGTTTCCTATAGGCACTTTTAAGGGAGAAGGAACTGGTCAAAGTGCCCCCAAATGATTCTATCAGGTCCAGAAGTTGGATGGGGAAACAGAACCCCCACAATCCTGTTAGTGGTCCCCTCAGGTACCCTTAGCTGAAAGAGATCCAAATTCCAAAAATCATCCTCTATAACCATATCACGAAGTGAAAAATCCATATCAAGGTAAGAAATGGAAGAAATCTGTCTAAATAAGGGCTCAACATTCGAAATCCAATTGTCTCACCAACAATTGATGCTTCTTCCATCCGTAATAGACCAAAGTAATTTCTCACAAATTGGAGGCCAAACCTTAGAGGTGGTCCTCCATAAGGAAGAGCATTTCCCTTTCGATAATGTCTTAGGCAAACCACTTTGAACCTGTACTTTTTTGCACCATTGTAGGATCTTAGATAAATTTTTTGACCATATGCTCAATTTCATCACACAAGCCTTTAGGAATCATTATTGACTATATAAAATAACTCAAAATCGAAAGCAAGACTGATTGTGCCAAAGTGGACCTATCAGCTAGAGAAAGTTGTCTAGTGTCCCAACTAAAAAGTTTACTACTCACCTTATCGACAGCAAATCTCAAAGTGTTGTTAGTGACATTATCATGAAAGAGGGTAACTCCTAGATAGGAACCAAGATTCTACACTTTCTAGAACCGAAGATTTAAATGCCCCCTATGTCCTCTTTCACACCTTTCGAAAAAATATGTTAGTTTTTTGCATATTAATCTGGTGACCCAAAAACTCATAGAAATTCTCTATTACTCCTTTAATTACCCTAACTTGATGCTACTTTGCTTGACCAAAGAGAATCAAATCATTTGCAAAGAAAAGATGAGACAGGGGTGGACCTGTTCAAGATAACGAAACTCCTTGATGGATACCCCTTGTCAGCCGAAACTTCTAAGTTGGAACCTCATTCCATATAATCTACATAGAAGAACTTGATATAGCTAACATAATGACATTATAGAGTAGGTTAAGAATACCTGCCGCCTGGAGAGAGGCATCGATGAACATCTAATGCACTCAATCATATGCTTTTTTTAGATCAATTTCGATGGTCATCCATTTTCTATTCTTCTACTTAACCTCTGGTGTGATGATAATGTTATTGGTGATAGTCATACCCGCAATAAAGTCGGCCTATTCAGGAGAAATAATATTTTAGAAGACAACTTTGAATCGATTGGAAATAACCTTCATAACTAGTTTGTAAAGGATCGAGTGTAAGCTTATTGGACGAAAGTGTGAAAAGACCCTATTAACCTAATTACATATAGAGGCACCGACATGCTCCCATTGAGCATGATAGAATAGTGCATGGAAACCATCATTACCTGGAGCCTTCAGAGGTGCCAAATCAAATAGAGTTGCCTTTATTTCATCGTCTAACGCCAATTTACCTAGGAATCAGACCTCTCTATCCTCAAGATGAGGGAAAGCGCAAGCAAGTAAATTTGTCATCGGTATTGGATGCTCGCCATTTAACTTCTCAAAAAATGTAACTGTCTCGTTTTTCAGTTCTTCTTCATAAAAAATCCAATCTCTTAGATCATTTTCCAGAGTGGTAATCCGATCCTGTTTCCTCCTCTAGCACGTATGTCTATGGAAAAATTTGGTGTTACAATCACCCAAATATAACAAGTCACACCTTGCCTTCTAACACTATAAAAGCTCATTAAGAAGAAGAACATTTTCCAACTCCTCTCTTACCTCTACTTCAACCTGGTTTTGTCACACTCCAAAGTTGGGCCTAGAAGTTTCCAGGGTAATTTAGGGATTTGCTCTCAAAATGTGTTTAGAAATTCGAAGCATGATAAACAAGAAATGCCTTCGTCTATGGCTTTTAGGAAGTTAATTCAATTTCTGAAAAAGAAGTAGAAAAGACCTTTAACTTTAAAATATGGTATAAGGGGGGTTAAAATTAGGAGCACCTCAAGGGTAAATATACTAAAGTTTAAAATTGACATATTCCTTCCCTCCACCTACAGTAAACTCGCAAAACTATTCCCCTCACCTTTTGTTGCTATCCCTTGATTTTCCAAACTTCAATCCTTATAATTTCCATCATCTTTCAAGCATTAAACCTCCCTAGAATTTCAAGAAAAACATAAAAAACATCATTGATTTAGCTATTGTTCAAATTGTAGGTTTTCTTAAATTGGCTATCAAACGTTCATTTTTCTCTCAATGAAGCTAATGTTTCATTTTCCTATTAGTTTTTGATGAAATCTAGCCTTTTAAATTGAGTTTTTATTCATTGAATCAAAAGTTATGAATATATGTCGAAATTTGGGTCGTTAATGGTGGAATTTGGGAATTTGAATGAAAATTACGTTTCAAAGTGTTTTTCAACTTGTTTTGATGTGCTTATAAGGTTTCTAAGCTTTTGTTAAAGTTTTGTTAAAGAATCCTAAGGTTTTATTAAGTTTTCATGAAAATGACCATTCTAAGGTTTTGGAACCATGGATCTGTGTAGTTTTGTGTAGTTTGAAGATTGAGAATAATTTTTAGGTAATTAATTAGAGGTTTGGAATCAGTTCTAGGTAAGGAGATTGAGTTAAAATTAAGATATTTTTGTTTTGGATTTGCAAGTCAAAAATTTCAGTTCTAAGAGGAAGGAACCTTAGACCTGGGTTTTTGATTGTTTAAGTGTGCCTATAGCTGTAATTACTTATGTTTGTTGTGTGGTTAATTTTGGTGAAGATTCGAAATCATTGGAGCCTTCAACGAGTAAGGAAAGTTAGTTTAATGGTGAGTGTTTGGAACCACTGCTAGTAGACATGATTCATTGGGTTAATTGGGAGCTTAAGAGTAGCCTAAATCCCTACTCTAAGTTCCGAGTGTAAGCTTTCTTATACCTGTCATTTAATTCACAAAATGAGTTATTGTCTGATGTGAATTGAGTATTAAGTTGTGATAATGTGACATATGATATATACTTGTGATGGCTATTGTGAATGTATTAATTTTGGGTATGTTATACATACCATGACAGTGATGATGTTTTGCTTATTATGTGAATATGCAGTGAAAGTGTGCAGAAAATGGTAAGTAAAAATATCTGTATAATTGCAGAGATTTTGGCATCGTGATCATTGAGACCATTGGATATAGTTGACATGCCGTAGGATTTTTGAGTACTTACCCTTTTGTTATGTTTTTGGGGCATTAAGGCTTGGGAAAATTTTGGAAAGATAAGGGAATGTGAGCTCAACTTCATTCACCATGATATGTTGGTGTGTTGGAGAGTGTTAACTAAATGCCACGCTTTTGGGATATGTTCGACTCATCGAGTTATTGGTGTGTTAGAGATCCGTGTATTCACTGTGTGGTGATAAAGCCGACTTTTATGTTTCATAGCTTAAGTGTCAAATTATCGTTGAATGTAATATTATGAGATGTGATGTATGCATATTTATTATGTAAATGCAAAGTTAGAAGAGTTGGTAATTGATGCATGAGTATTATAATATGTTACGATAGTTCTACATATATGTGATTTTGATTTGGATGTTTCATTTAACACATGATATCATGTTTATTTGGTGGTCTTTTCTATCATTCATTGAGCTTGTTTAAGCTCACCCGCTCTTTTTAAATCTTGCAGACAGTTAGGGTTGCAGTGTGAGCATTGCGGGATTCCAAGGGAGTGATCCAAGTTAGGCTTTAGATTTTGAGATGGTGTAAGTCGTATTATTCTTTGAACTGTAGGAATAAAGCAATGTGCTAGACATTTTTGGTTGATCGTTATTATGTCTTAAATAGTTAATATGATCTAGACTTTTAAGAATTAACATTATGTTATTGGTTTGTCTTAGCTTGGAAGCATTGATGATGCTTTGAGTTGCAATTTTGGATACTTTTGATGTTGAATTGTAAAGTTATAGATGCATGATGAATTGATATATGTTTAGTTGTGTTAAATGCCTTGTTTTGTTATAATTTTTGCTATTTTGTACAGAGGTATTGATAATATGGGCTTTAGTATTAATGCCTCCATGTTGAAACGAATGTGCAAGAAGTTAGTAGCTTAATTTGGTTTCGATACCAATTCTCGAGTATTGATACTTGGGGTAAACATATAGATACTTTTTGATTTGTATGGATAATTTGCTAAGTTTTAATTTTTGCAGAGAAACAGAATGCTAAAAAGGCACTGATTTTCTAAATGGCAACTATACCCTTTAAGAGAAATATCGGTACCATTGAGTGTGTATCGATACTTACGTGACTTGTTTGGCTATTTTTGTTAAGTGGTCTTTAAGCATGCTTCTAACTTATTATATGGTCATTTAATGTATGATTACTAATTGTAACATCGCCTAGGGTATTTTAGACTTAAACCTATGCCAATGAGATGAGGCGTAACGTGTGATGACATGATGTTGGTGTAGCGTCCTGTTACTTGGGCTTGACAACCGGGCCGAGTATATGGTGTTACAGGTGTAAATAAATTGAATCCACATAATCTAACTCTTTTTGGATATTATTGAGCTTTTGATTCAATCATTTCTTATGGGTACCAATGTGGCCATACACCTTTATAACAACCTATTTTTCAGTGGTGTCGAAAACAGTGGTTTCGGGGCCGTCAAATTTGACGAGTAAGTTTGTAAATATTATTATTTAATATTTACGAGTCAAATTTGATTTTGAAAAGGTTTTTGAGTTGATAATTTCTTTTATTTAAGCGATTTATTAAGTTCAAGTGGTACGAGTATGACCTTAAGGTCAAGTGGTTTTAAGAATTGGGGTATTGAGACCTTGTTTCTATAAGTTGAGTCATAAATATTTTTATAGATATTTACGGAGTATCATTTAGGTGGTATTAAAGTTTCGTTGAAAGCTTTTAACGTTTTGATAGTTAATTAATTAAAAAGGACTAAATCGTAAAAGATGTAAAGTTTGATCACTATTTGATTTGAGTGATTAAATGATTAATTGAATAAAGGAAAAAGGGACTTAAATGGTAATTAGACCATTCAAGGTGTTAGTGGACAATAATGGACATGAATTTGATGTTGTATTTAATTATTAACTAAGGTTAATATGGTAATTTGATAATTATATTAAAATAAAATAAAATAAAATAAAATAAAAGGTTAACATGTTATCATATTTTTAGTTTTCTTCTTCATCAACTGAACATTCATGGATGTTGAGAGGAAGCTTTTGGCCATGGACAAATTGTTTGCATGGTATGTGATTTTGGCTCCAATTTTAATAAATTTTATGTTTTTGAGATCGTTGGAACTAGGTCCAGCTAGCCCGTACCTTCGATTTTGAAACTGTTAAAGATTTTGAATGTTTTCATTGATGAACCTTGTGATTTTAGATGTTAAATGATGAATTTGAGATATTAGTTGTTTTCTAAAAGTATTTTATTAAGTGATTTTTGATGAATTTTTCGATTAGGGAGTAAATTGTTAAATTAGTAAAAGTACAAGGATTGGATGTGAAATTTTTGCAATAATGGGCTTTATTGGATGCCATGAGCATTCCACTAGGCTCAATTTTGGGTAAAATGGTTAATTTGCATGTTTTAGGCTTAGAGACTAAATTGAATAAAAGTATAAATTTAGGGGGAATTTTGTAAAAATTCAAAATGACTAAATTGCATAAATTTTATTGTTTTATTGTATAAATTAATAGATTGAATAAAATCAGTAATTTAGATAAAGATCGGGTGGAAAATTGAGGGGAATGTAAAATTACCAAAGTGCCCCTATACTTTGACATTTTTTCAATTTAGCCAGGTAAGTTCGTACGTTTAAATAGAATTTTAAATTATGATTTAAATGCTATCATTTTATAATATCAAATTATGTCTTAGTGGAAAAATCCAACAGCGTATCAGCAATCATCAACCTATGAAACTGGATAGCTTTGGCTATCGATTAGGAAAAGGGATGGTGACGACCATCGATTAATGAAAAGGGATGGTTACCACCATCGTTTAGCACACTTTTTGTGAGCTCCGGTAAGGGTTCCTATTGACGTCGCTACGACAAATATGGAAAGGTGTGATATACCAATGATCAAAGTATGAATATTTATGTTTATGAAAGGTATGATATAAGTGATGCTATGTTATGTACCATATCTTACCATGTGGTGGTATTGCTAAGTTAGGTGTTTAATCACTAGCTTGTGGCTATGGTTAATGTTATGTTTATGTCTAATGTGTATGCAAATGAAATAGTAAGTGCTTAATAAGAACTAAGGCATGTTTATATGAAACTCAATGGAATGGTGATACATGGAAAAACATGATATGTTGTGATGGATGATAAATCCAATTGAATCATACTCAAGTATAATGGTTATCCATGTCAAATTCATATGAACCATGTTTAAATAAACTAATGTGTATTGTTGATGTGCTAGGGCTTATGCCAAGCTTGTAGATATGATTGATGTTTATGATTATGCTTGTACTATGCATATGAAATAGGTAAGAAAAAAGAATGAAACGGTAAGTACGTAATTGAGATTTATTAAATGTAAGCAAATTGCTTATACTATGAATGAATACACCTATGTCATGGATAAATACACTGAATTGAGAGTTAATAATGTTGTTTAGGTTTATGATAAGCATTGGGGACGAAATGGAAAGTAAGTAAATAGAAAGATATATAATCTTATAAAAGGTTGATGATTATATATTATGTCTCATAAAATCTATTCATGTTATGAAGTATAAGTATATGTGATATTATTGAATTTAATCATTTGTGAGTCAATGATCATATCGATTTATGAATTTTGGCATTGGCATAGAGTTATGTGTATTCTAATAAGTTTTTTATCAAAATGAAATTTTATGCTTAAAGTTTATACAAGCTTACTAAGCAAACATTGCTTATGTAGTAATTTTCTTTTACCTTACATATTATCGGAAGCTCGATCGGGTTGGAAGCTAGTCGGAGGACCATCACACTATCCATCGATTTTATTAGTAGATTTTGATACTTTGGTTGTGGTTATAATGGCATGTATAGGTGGAATATGTCTATTGTTTAGTTAATGATAATAGCATGTAATGTTACTATGAAATCGTGAAACTTATGTTATTTTGATGCCTTGATGGTTGGTGTGTATATGATCAAATTGATGCATGGTTTTTATAATCAAATTCGTAAAGGTTGGCATGTTTGTAAAGTGATCATTTAGGGCATGTTTTGATTTGAAATTTAGTCAAGTATGTTTGTTTGAATTATGACCATTTGGGCATAATTTGGTATGTATATATGTTGGTTGTTGGAACCATTTGAAATGGATAGAATGGTGACATTTAAATGGTTTTGATACATGTGAGATGTGGTCTCAGTGGTAAGGTCATTTTGGCATGTTTTTTTTATAGAAACAAGTTAATAAATGGTTGAATATGCACATGTATAGGTATTTTATGATTGATGATATCTTAGCATTTTGGTGCTTTTATGGTTTACGTTGGAACGATCAACTTGACTTATGTTTTAGTGACCATTTTGGCATGTTTGAACATGATTTTGGCATGTGGTCATGGTGGTAAGTTTGGTAAGGAAATTAGATGAGAAATGTATAGTTGGTTAATGGCTAAAATTATGCAAATGTTTAAGCATGTTTGGTGTTTGTAATTGAGGTGCCTTTGGGCTTACTAGTTGTATGGATAGATACCATATTGATTTAGTTCCATTATGCATGTTTTAGGTACATTTTTGAGTGCTTGAAATAGGTACAAATGGTTTGTATGTGTGAGCATGTTTAGGGTGAAGGAAATGGCTTAAAAATGGCATATTTCTCGTCCACTCGACCTAAGACATGGGTGTGTCTCAGCTATGTGTGACATACGATCATGCGACACGGCCGTGTGTCCCCTGTAGTTTTTTTAAAGGTTGTATTTCGAGAGTTACATGGCTTAGCACACGGGTGTGTGGCTTGGCCATGTGATCCAAGTCAGAGAGTTACATAGGTATAGACATGGGCTGGGACACAATTGTGTGTCCCTATTTTGAATGTTACATGGCCTGAGACACGGGCGTGTGTCTCAGCCGTGTGAGTCACACAGCCGTGTGACCGCTGTAGTACAAATTTTTTGACTTTTTCCTAAACTTTTTGATTATTTTCGATTTAGTCTTGAATAGTTTCTAAAGTGTTTTTAAGGCTTTGAGGGCTCGAAAAAGGGACATTATGCTTATGTTTGAATGGAATATAATATGTTCTATAAATGATTGTAATTGAATGTTTTAATGTTAAAAGTTTTCGGTAATGCTCTGTAACCCTATTCCAGCGATAGATACAAGTTACGGTTGTTACAACCTCTTTATTCCAAGTCTTAACCTAAGCTATAAATTCATAGTGCGCCATCGACATTCATCCAGAGACACTCCAATTTTCCTTGACAAAGACGAAGAAAGTTGGATGCTTGACCCATCCTGCTAAGATCTAAAAGGACCCCTTAGAATAGTGAACTTTTGGCATAAGAGATAAATAAAGAGGCCTATGATCTAACTTAATTCTCGACAAATGAGTCGCCATGGAGTGAGGAAAGACACAATTCCATGCATAACTGCAAATAGCTCTATCTAGCCTCTCAAACACCCAACCTCTATGCCAAGTAAAATGTGGCCCTCCAAGGCCCAAATCATGTAACACAGTCGAATCCATAAACTCATCGAAAAGGGAACACCTTCTCGCAATGACCCTCCTACCTTTCTTTTTGTTGCATGATAAGGTAGCATTAACATCCCCAATCACCAACCATGGAATCCTATCCCTCAGAATTGGACTTTTCAAAGCTCCCCAAAGATGTCTCCATTTTTTACTATCAGGACTGCCAAAAACAAAGGTAACAAGAAAAGGCCGCCTATAAGTGCTATCAGAAACCTTGATTAAAAGAAACTAATGATGACTTCTGAAAACCTTAACATTAGTCGAATCTTTCCACCCAATCCAAATACCACTTGAAAAACCTATTGCCTCCACACGGTGAGAAAACTGAAACCCAAGTTTAGTCATAATCGAATATGCTTTGCTACCACTGACCCTTGCTTCTAAGAGGACAACCAAATCAGGCTTGTGTTCTCTAATGAACAGAAGGGAAGTCATCACCATCACCCTACCCATTAGTACTTTGCTCCTCCTTGTCAACTCTTAGCTCAACTTGAGAACTAATGCGGATCATTCTTTAAATTTGACCCGAAATCTTGATCAAGTTGCCCACCTAAAGTCCCATTACTAGGCCCATTGTTCTCCAAACTAGACCCACTCCCCACCATGTCCGTAATTGTAATAAATTCTCTAAGTCCAGTCTTTCCTACTTGGTCCACTTACCTAGCAACGTTAGTATCTTCACCTTGCCCCGTATTTTCCTTATAAATACTCATTGTTGGAACATAATTTTAATTTTTTTCCAATTGTGTTGCACCAACATCGGCATGAGTTTTTGCTTAGCCATGATTTTTTGCTTCTTGATTGCGAGTGTCTTTTTAATTTCATCTAGATTTTGATTTTGAATTTTTATAATGCAATTAAATGCATACATATATCTAATTATTTAAAAAGATAACTTATTGATACGTTGTTTTATTGAAAACATTTAAAGAATAAAATTGATTTTTGCAAACTTAAAAATAAATTATTAATAGTATAAAATTTAAAGGAAAAAATTGATTTTTTTATATAATTCAAAAAATTTTAGGTTTCCTTTTCCTTGATTATCCCCAAATTAGGGTATTAAAAAATTTTAGGCTTGTTAATTTTTTTTTAATTTTACCCAAGGGTTTGAGTAAACTATTAAGAAACATCTATAGGTTGGAGCAAAATTTAAGAATATTATTTCCATTCAAACTAGATATAGACAAATAAAAAAATATAAGAAAGATCATTACATAAACTTGATTTAATTTGATCTATAATCATTTCTACTTTGAAAGTTCGGCGTTAGTAGTTAAAGTAATAAGTCATTACATACTCAAAGCTTCAAAAGGCTTATAGCTTCAAAATTAACCATTTTAAAAGTATAAAAATATTAATTCAAGGAATTTAATTATAAATATATTGTTTCATTTTTGGGGTTTGGATAGTATAAAGAAATTGAATGAAATTGTAATTATTAGGGCCATTACATTCTCTTGTAATTACAAACAATTGTAATTCCTTCGACATATTGTAATTCTCTATGTCATGTTTGGTAGTACCAATTGTAATTACAAAGTTACATAATTTATATTTTAAAAAATAATAATTACTATAAAAAATTATTAGTATGTTAAAATAATTTTTAAAACGAGTAACAAAAATTAAAATCAAATCATCATATTGACTGCCTCTTGACATGCTAAAATCGAAAGTGAAAATACTGCTACGAAATATATGGAATTAAATGGTGTCAGCAAGTATACGGGTCAGATTGTAATATAGACAGTTAGAACAGAACATAGAAGTATTTTGAGGAGCATACCCAAAGGAGGTTTGATTAGATCAATATAATTTCTATACACGTAAGTCTAAATAGTACTGATTCGAAACCATAGTATGGTAAATCATGCAAAAGAATTGAAGAAAAGTAAGAGATGCAGAAAATATTAAATAACAGAATTAAAAGGATTATGAAACTCTCAATAAGATAAATAGAAGACTAACTCGCTTCAGTGTTTATAGCTAACTCCTGATCTAGGGTTCTATTCAATCAGCTAGTAGTTAACCTAGGTATTACCTCTCTACCTCTAACTAACCTAACTAGTCAGTAGGAACTACTTATCTCTCGACCTCACAGTTCAGAATGGGATAAACTAAGTGATGCTCAATACACTATTCTCTCAAACTCATCTATCTAGATGACTTTCTAGGGTTGTTAGGCCTAAGGTGTATGCTCACTCAACCCAAGCCAACTGATCTGACAAGTAACCCTAAAACAATTGTTAACTATTCCCACATCCACTCATTAATCTCTCTCAGATTTTAGTTACCCATGAATCTAATTAAAGGTAACCCTAAATTAAATTTACGCGCTGAGAAAATAGTAAAAGACACAATAGAGGAGAAAGAAAATAGATTCTGAATATTGATTACGTGTCAAAATTGGAAATCCGTATGAATTGTTAAACGATCCACAATCAGAACAAATAAAATAAGAGTTGAAACTATAATTGAAAAGAATGAAATTACAAGAAAAAAAACTCTAATTTGAGAATGGAAATTGAGTAGAAAAGAGGAAATCCCTTCTTGATTTCTAAGTAGTTCTATTTATAGGAGCCATGTTAGATGACTTATTTTGTAACACCCCAAATCCAGCCTAGAAGTTAGGCCCAAATCTGGCGTGTCACATTGAAGTCTTTTTCAAAAACCATGTTTTCATTAAAACCCTTCTTGAAATTTCAAACTTCTTGTCATTTAAAACTTGTATAAAACCTCAGTTTGTGTTTGTTTATTTTCAATCGAGGCTTATTAAAAAAATTATTATCTTCAAAACCTTATTGTTGTGGAAGCTTAATTTAAAGCAAATGATTTACGAAAACGTGATATTTACGAATTGAGGTGCGGAAACGTAGTGTTAAAAAAACTGTTATTGTTTTGGAAAACTATGTTCTACCTCCAGCAGATATAAATCACAATCACATTAAAACCCAAATTTAAAATTCAGAAATCATAGAGGCCTTATTACAACCCAAATCAAAATCAAATTGCTTAAGTAAATGAGCAACACAGAATATAACATGTGCAGTTGTGTGGCCCTTTTCGAGTCCCTTACAGCTCCGAACCATCTAATGCTGGGGATTACCTGAAAGGTTAAAAACGGGGTGAGTTTACAAAAAATCAGTGTGTGATCCCCTTATTAAAGAAACAAAATCAGTCTAGGTGTGAGCCTTTAACAGTAACAGTATCAGAGTGGGCCTTAGCCCCCATCAGCCTCGGTTGGGCCCGTGCCCATATCAAATGGCACATATCATATATATCTAGGCCTAAGCCCATCTCAATATCAGAATCAATATATGCAACGCATAAATACCCATACCAACCCTGCACTCCATCTCCTGTCCAACCCTACACTTTTGTGGGGATTAAATCGACCCACCCGTCCCTACACTCCCTATGTAGCACCAGTTATGGCACTAACCAATATTACAGCAGATCTACTAATCACATAATCGACTAAAAGCCATCGGTGGGTCCACAACCGTCTCATGCGACCCGTGCGACCCTCACATATCAATCACTTCCTCCAATACAAGATCCCAACCCCATGCAGTATGTCGTGTATGCAGTATGCCATGCTCAGAATCAGTCATATCGTTCACAGTTAAGTCAATCAAACCATAGCACAAATCAGTCATTTACCCTCGAGGAGTAAAATAGTCATTTACACTCTAGGGGCATTACGGTCATTTAACAACCTTTTCGAAAGTCTACAGTCGCCTTATGCGACACAGATAACCTAAATGGTCATATTGGTGTAAATGGGCCCAAGACCCACATTCGGCCTAAGAGTACGAGAACACTCGTGGTGGCCTCAACAGTGTATCACCCATAATTGTGGGCTCGGTTTACCATACGAGCGTTCATACGCCCATGTGGCCTCAATCGCATTATGTCTGGCTTTTCGGCTTTTGCCGTGCTACACTCAGATCAGAGTGTGTACACACACCTGTTTACGAACACTTGCCAAAAACTCTTGAGCACCAACCTTGGCTGAATGGAGTATGGCAAGATATACTTACATCGTGGCTAGAATCAACCACATGTATCCTGGAGCTTAACTGCACACACGACAGATAGAGAGATAGAACCATATAAAAAGTAGCCCAAAACCTTATACATAACACTTCCAGAATCAAATACCATAATCAAATATTGAGAACTAGAGATAATTGGCCTATACCTAAAAACAAGGTGTCGAAAATACCTTAATCAAATATTGAGAGATAGGGTTTCGACAACTCGAGACCACTTGCATCTTTCACTCCTCGGTAATATCTGGAATAATAGCGAACTAGAGAAGGAACATACAAATGCCAACCAATTTCTCTGAAGTCTTGTAAAATCGAAACCAAAATACCAAGGAGTAGTCAGCTTAGTATTTAAGAGGGGAAAAAAATAGAGTTCAAGGGACAAGAGTGGAGGAGAACTGACTTGTAGAAGAATGGAGGAAACAAAATAAAAATAATAGAAGAAGAGAGATGTTAAGTTTGGCAGAGACAAAGAGAGATATTGAGAGAAGAAGAAAGGTGAATAAAGAGGGAAAAAAGGATTAAGGGTTTGGCCAAAAGAAGGATTAAAATCGAAAGTAGAAAGACAGGGTTCGGCTTCAAGAAATAAAGCAAAGAAAAATGTCCAAAAGCAATTTGATCACAAAGGTAGAGCACGAAATCACAAAAGAGGAGAAAGCAGGAAAATTCGGTACTCAGGAAAACCAAGACTAGTTGACACAACACCCGAAACTCGAAACTGGCACAACAATAATATCCCAAAAATGCTCTCAAATTGTAGAAATCACAAAAAAAAGACTCCTAGCCAAAATTTTCACATAAAAGCTTCCCCAATCAGCTACAACCCTCTAGGTTTTGAATTCTTTGATTTCCTCCTCCTAATTCTCCTCCAAATTACCCAACTACAAACCACATCCCCTGATTCTCTCTTTCTTGACCAATTCATACCTCATCCAGTAGAGTTTCAGTCAAACTCTACCTTTCTCACCACAAAGAAATAAAATAAATATCCCATTGCATTCCATGAGATTCAAACCCAAGCTCTCACAATAGCCAAGTTACGCCACAACCACTAGGCCACAAGCTCATTTGTGACATAAATCTACTACATTTATTTATCAAGCCTACAGTCTAGAGTCAAGGTTTACTTAAGAAGAAAAACTAAAATTTTGCTAGAGCCTAGGTTTGATCCCAGGACTTATCAGACACTCTTAAACACTCCTAAATCATTTAACCACTGAAGCAGACATTCATTTATGTCATTTTCTTGCACACATAAATTTTTATGTGTGCTCACGCTCAATACCTATTTCCATCTAGGCCCAAATTTGGGGCGTTACAATTCACCCCTCCTTAAAGAAATTTCATCCCTTAAATTTCCAACTGTTAGAATAGCCGAACAACACAGGTTACACCACTACGCTTTTCCTGTGCACTCTAATCCTAATTGCAAATTAGGTAAATAGTACACTATAGATGGATAAAATGCGTTCCAGAATTCACATCTTGAGTGTCTCCATCTTCTCGGCGACGTGCTACATAAATCAAAGCTGGCTGCCTCACCTTCGCATGATCGACACTCGTACCTAGAGCTCCACGACCCGAATTGTTTCCACCCCTGACTTGTCCACGACCTCTAGGCGAGTGCTGACCACCCCTAGATGGCTGTACACTACTCGTACCAAAAACTTGCATCTGATCCGGTCTTCTGAGACACTCTCTGAGACGATGCTACATGCAACCACAACTCAAACAAGCTCCCGTCTTCCTCCAGCACTCACCCACATGGCCTTTCCCACAAATAGCATAAGGTGGTAACCCAATAGAAGCAATAGGGGGCCCAGCTCTGACTGGCCCATCCACTCTGGCCCTTCTCTTAGGTCTCTGATCAGAACTAGAGGGCTCCGAATCTGGCGTGTCACATTGAAGTATTTTTCAAAAACCATGTTTTCATTAAAACCCTTCTTGAAATTTCAAACTTCTTGTCATTTAAAACTTGTATAAAACCTCAGTTTGTGTTTGTTTATTTTTAATCGAGGCTTATTAAAAAAATTATTACCTTCAAAACCTTATTGTTGTAGAAGCTTAATTTAAAGCAAATGATTTATGAAAACGTGATATTTAGAAATTTAGGTGCGAAAACGTAGTGTTAAAAAAATAGTTATTGTTTTGGAAAACCAAGTTCTACCTCTAGCAGATATAAATCACAATCACATCAAAACCCAAATTTAAAATCTAGAAATTATAGAGGCCTTATTACAACCCGAATCAAAATCAAATTGCTTAAGTAAATGAGCAAAACAGAATAAAACATGTGCAGTTGTGTGGCCCTCTCCGAGTCCCTCACAGCTCCAAACCGTCTAACGCTGGAGATTACCTGAAAGGTTAGAAACGGGGTGAGTTTACGAAAACTTAGTGTGTGATCCCGTTATTAAAGAAACAGAATCAACCTAGGCCTGATCCCTTAACAGTAATAGTATCAGAGTGAGCTTTAGCACATTATGGTAACGCTGGCAAATGGCCTTAGCCCCCATTAGCCTCGGTTGGGCCCGAACCCATATCAAATGGCACATATCACATATATCTAGGCCTAATCCCATATTAATATCAGGATCAGTATATGGAATGCATAAATAGCCATACCAAGCCTACACTCCATCTCTTGTCTAACCCTACACACCTATGGGGATTAAATCTACCCACCCATCCCTACACTCCTTATATAACTCCGGTTGTGGCACTAACCAATATTGGAGCAGAGCTACCAATCACATAATTGGCTAAAATCCATTAGTGGGTCCACAGTCATCTCATGCCACCCGTGCGACGCTCACATATCAATGACTTTCTCCAATACAAGATCCCAACCCCATGCAGTATGTCAATCAAACCATAACACAAATCAGTCATTTACCCACGAGGAGCAAAATAGTCATTTACCCTCCAGGGGCATTACAGTCATTTAACAACCTTTTTGATGGTCTACAGTCACCTCAAGTGACTTAGATAACCTAAATGGTCATACTGGTGTAAATGGGCCGAAGCCCCATATTCGGCCCAAGAGCACGAGAACACTCGTGGTGGCCTCAACCATTTATTGCCCATAATTGTGGGCTTAGTTTACCACACGAGCGTTTGTACGCCCACGTGGCCTCAATCATCGTATTTTTGGCTTTTTGACTTTTGTCGTGCTACAGTCAGATCAAAGTGTGTACACACACCTGTTTACGAACACTTGCCAAAAAATCTTGAGCATCAATCTTGACCGAATGGAGTATGGCAAGATATACTTACATCGTGGCTAGAATCAACCACACGTATCCTAGCGCTTAACTGCACACCCGACAGACAGATAGATAGAACTGCATAAAAAGTTGCCCAAAACCTTATACATAACACTTCTAGAATCTAAGAGTAATTGGCCTATACCCAAAAACAAGGTGTCAAAAATACCTTAATCAAATATTGGGAGACAGGGTTTCGATAACTTGAGACCACTTGCACCTTTCACTTTTCGGTAATATCTGGAATAATAGCGAACTACAGAAGGAACATACAAATGCCAACCGATTTCTTTGAAGTCTTGTAAAACTGAAACCAAAATACCAAGGAGTATTCAGCTTAGTATTTAAGAGGGTAAAAAAATAGAGTTCAAGCGACAAGAGAGGAGGAGAAATATGTTGTAAAAGAATAGAGGAAACAACATAAAAATAATAGAAGAGGAGAGATGTTAAGTTCGGCCAAGACAAAGAGAGATATTGAGAGGAGAAGAAAGGTGAATAAAGAGGGAAAGAAAAAACAAAAATAATGTAGTTGACTTTGATTGTGAGAGAAGAGGGACAAGTGTTCGGCCAAAAGAAGGATTAAGATCGAGAGTAAAGAGACAAGGTTCGGCTTCAAGAAATAAAGTAAAGAAAAATGCCCAAAAGCAAATTGATCACAAAGGTCGAGCACGAAATCGCAAAAAAGGAGAAAGAAGGAAAATTTGGTACTCAGAAAAACCAAGACTAGTTGACACAACACCCAAAACTCGAAATTGACACAACAATCATGTCCCAAAAATGCTCTCAAATTGCCGAAAATCATACAAAATAGACTCCTAGCTGATATTTGCATACACAAGCTTCCCCAATCGGCTATAACTCTCCAGGTTTTGAATTCCTTGATTTCCTCCTCCTAATTCTCCTCCAAATCACCCAACTACCAACCACATCCCTAATTGTCTCCTCCTTGATCGATTCATACCTCATCCAGTAGAGTTTTAGTCAAACTCTACCTCTCTCACCACAAAGAAATAAAATAAATATCCCTTTGCATTCCATGAGATTCGAACCCAAGCTCTCACAATAGCCAAGTCACGCCACCATCACTAGGCCACAAGCTCATTTGTGGCGTAAATCTACCACATTTATTTATCAAGCTTAAAGTCCAGAGTCAAGGTTTACTTAAGAGGAAAAACTAAAATTTTGCTAGAGCCTAGGTTTTATCCCAGGACTTATCAAACACTCCTAAACACTCCTAAATCACTTAACCACTGAAGCAGACATTCATTTATGTCATTTTATTGCACACAAAAAATTTTATGTGTTCCTACACTCAAGACTTATTTTCATCTAGGCCCAAATTCAGGGCGTTACACATTTAGACCTAATATAATTGACTAAACATCATTAATTGAAGTTGCAGACTAAAACACCCTTGCTGACTTTAGTGGCCTTGTTGCAGCTGTGTCGTGACACCAATGATAGTGTACTCCTTTGGTGGGTGTTCAAAGTTTTGATGCAACATCCTTATGTGTGTGTTGCGACATGGAAAACAATATGCTGCTAAGGTTTTCTACAAGGTGCCTTGCGACATCTAGGTAGTGTGTTCCAACATAAGGAGCAGTCCTTAGACTCTTTGACCTAAACCGTAATCCTGTTGACCTACCGTTAAATGTAATGGTTATTTCGAGCCAATTTCGCACTTAAGGAGCTTTTTTTCTATACAATTTAAGTTTTAATATTAAATTTTCAATATTTAAGACTTAAGACTAAATATTAGTAAAATAAGTGATTTTTAACACATTTTATAGGTGTTGTGACCCAATAGGCTGAAATAGGCTTTTGGTAGTACTAATATATGGAATTGAGTCTGTAAAATGATGATTTAAAGGCCTAATTGACTTGGAAGCAAGGGACGAGTAATGCACAAACTTCCTGGGATGTCAAAGCATAATAAAAATGACATAAGGTAGAATTTGCATGCCGTGTCACACCATAGACATGGTATGGATCGGCATAGGTCGACTTTCTGCCCAAGTATGTCAAGGTTATTTTTGAGCATGCAAATAGACCTAGGACATGTATAAGACCTAATTTGGGCTGCCAACACTTCTATGAATAAGACATTAGGGGTTTGATGTAACTAATTCATCCTAGACGCTCTAAAAACCCAATTAATTTAGGAGGAGATTAATTTTCTTTCGGCTTTTTATAACTTAGTTATTTTTCCTCTTGGAATCAATATTGATCCAAGAGTTTATTTATAGTATTCATGTATTTTAGTTTCTCATTTCTTACATTCGATTTAATTCTTTATTCCAATCAAGCGATTTTCTATTCCGTTTCCCATTCGACATCAAATCCACGATTATTCAAGTCTTGTTTCTCTTTCGAATCAATCATGTTCTTCTAATGATTTATTCAATTGAGATTGAGAGTATGAATAACATGAGTGGCTAAATCCCATAGGGGAGATTAACGAGTGGATAGGGATGTGATTAACAAAATATTTAGGGTTTTCTCAAAAGGGTTAGTTTGTATGAATTAAGTTTTCTTAAACCCTAGGCCTGACAACCCTAGGAAGTTATCAGAGGCTAGACAAAGTTGGGAGATAAGTCAAATTGAGTAAATCGTAATTTATGCTAGTTGAGAAAGTGAGGTCGAGATATAAGTGAGTATAAACAAATCCATTAGTTAATTAGAGGCTGGGAGGTAATAATTGGTTAATCAGTAGCTAATCCACCTTAAACCCTAATACAAAGTTAATTTCAAACCCTGAAGCGAGTTAATCTTCCTAATTAGTTTATTGATTTTTATGGTTTGTTTACTTTTCTTATTTATTTTGATCTCATTAATTTATTTTATGGTTAACCATAATAAAGGAATTAAATACTACTACTTAAAATTTATTATTGTAAAAAGATTTTAATAATTTATTCCATGCTTCATTGGGTACGATCCTCGGAATACTTCCAAGTATTTCGTTGTACTAAACTATATTACAATTTGATCTGTGCGCTTTCAAAAATTGCCGTTCTAAATTTTATATATTTTTGTCGTTATATTTTTACTATAAACGATCACTCATTTACAAACGGTCAAGTTGTTGGCGCTATTGTCGGGGAGGTTCTAGCAATAAATTGTGAAATTATTTTCTAACAATTAATAAGATAAGTAAGAAAGTTAAGACCTATAGACACAATTTTGATTTTGATTTTGATTTATTTATTTTAATTTTAATTTTAATTTTCTTTTCAGGTCGTTTATGATCCAAAGCTCCAACACTCCAATAGAACCGTACCCAAATCCAGAGCGACTAATAGGCGCAACCATCAAGCTATGAATACTGGTCAACCCGTGGTAATTATTTTACCCTAGGGGTATTCATTATTCAAGGATCCACGATAGACACAAGGAAATAATTGGGAAGAAGTCTCAATGGCTCAACCAACATTGCGCAAGTATGCCCTACCTATACTAGACATGGTGCAAGGAAGAATTGAACGACAAGTGATTAACTCCAATAATTCTAAATCAAAGATGACCACTATTTAGATTATCCAAAACACATTGCAGTTCAAAGGAAACATGGTGGAAGACCTGAATCAACACTTGAAGCGGTTCCTGCAATTATGTGACACCTTCAAATACAATGGGGTATTTTATGATACCGTGCGTCTTCGATTATTTCCATTCTCATTGTGTGACAATGCGACTGACTGGTTAGACTCATTAGATCTGGGTTCCATTACAACATGGAACAATCTAGCAGAAAATTTTCTTTATAAAATTTCCTAATTAGTCGAACTATTCAACTCCGACGAGAAATTGCCAACATTAAATAATTCGAAGGTGAGTCGTTGTACAAGGCATGTGAGCATTTTAAGATGATTTCTAAAGAAGCACCCCCATCATGGATTGCAAGCATGACTCTAGATCCAAATATTTTATAACGGTGATGACAAACATATCAAGTCTAGCCTAGATGGAGCATCTGGAAAATCTCACATGTTTCATACGTATGAACGAGCCTACAAAATCATTGATGAAATGTATATGAATTTATATATGTGGCTTAATGAGAGATTCATGTACCAATCCAAGCCACCAATGGTCAAAGCTCTGAAGGAAGAGAATGACGATCATTGATTTCAATGAATCTTTGAAAAGCTTAACCGCTTGGAAACACTTGTCAAACCATCAAGAGCAGAGCTACATTGTGAGAACTAACTGGAGGAGGCGAGCTACGTAAATAATAGGGGTCAAGATACCTATTCAAATACTTATAATCCTGATTAGAGGGATGATTTAAACTTTAAATGAGGAGGTAACAAAGAAGGACAAAATGAAGTACAAACCCAATAAAATCCTCCTTACCAACCTCCACCATTGCAACATCTAGTCATTGGGAATGTCCATGTTGCATGTGGTAAAAGATTTGATCGATTAGAGAGGGAGATACAAACAATGAAGACGGGCATTCAACAAGTCCAAGTGACGTATAGAAGACTCGAATCCCAAATGGATAGCCTCTATAACCAAATGAGTCAATTAATGGCAATGTTTCAAAAACAAAATGGCCAGAGTCTCCCCAACAATACGAAGAATAATCCTCAGAGAGATGGAAAGGAGCACGTAAATGCGATCACATTATGATTGCGAAAGGAATTGAAGTCTCAGTTCAAGCCCATCCATGAAGAGGATGTAACACTCGAAGAAGTAGGCGAACTCAAGGAGGAAGAAACCGACCACCTTGAGTCGATCGAGGAGGCAAGCTAAATGGTGCCTACTCCAATAATTTCAACTAACGTAATGAAGATACCCCTGAAGATAAAATATTTGTGTAGCTTTACAATTTTAATATAGATAGTGGATAAATATTGTAGGAAATCCCTTTACGATTTAGGACCTAGTATAAATTTAATGTCCTTATCAATTTATCGGAAACTCGAACTTGGGGAGTTAAAAAACACACCGATAATGCTATAATTAGCCGATGGATCTATGGTGCATCCAAAATTTGTATTCGAAGATACATTGGTCAACGTACGAGGATTCATAATACCCATCGATTTTGTAGTCCTCAACTATTAGGAAGATCAAGAAATCCACATTCTGTTTGGTAGGCCATTTCTAGCCACTTCTAAATCAATAAATGATCTTGTACGAAATGAGCTAATTATAAAAATTGATGATGAAACAGAAGTGTTTAAATGTTGACCTAATTCTCAAAGTGAAGGATTACTTGGGGAAGAATTTTATGTTTTATTTAGTTTAATCCCTAACGGCCTTGATCGAAGGCATTTCCTGAGTGTTCAAATGTGTAGGTACCTGGAACGACGGAAATGTGCAAGTGTACACAATCATAACAAGTAATAAAGTGACAAGTAAATGTCGAGTTATCGTACCCACAAGGACTGTGAAAAGAATTATTTATGAATGTTATTTAAAACACTTTGGTGAAGAAAAATATTTTGTTTGAAGAGGGTGATTAAAACCTAATATTTTAAAATAAGTGAACTAAATAAATAAATCTCAAATGCACGATTTCAAAATATGATTTTAATCAAAATGAAATAATTGTGTTAGATGAATCAAATTCCTTAACTTAGAATTATTAAACTCATGTTTATATTGTTACGAATAAGTTCATGACAACTCGGTAATTTGGTAACTTATGAACATACTCACCTACCAAAATCCATTTATCCCTGGACTATATCCCTATGTCAATTCAACCGATTAAACAAATCTTAATAGGCAAATATGTTATTGTACATACATACTTATTAAATCGAAATAATCTCTTATACATATCCTTATGTCAATTCAAACAATTAACTCGGTTTAATAAGCACATAAAAGACTATGTAAGGTAACAAAAGTATCCTTACCTTGAAACAGTTTAATCACAATAATCTTGCAAGTTATGCAAGGCAAATGTAGCGTCAAATACAGTTGCTAATCTAACCCTCAACTACCTTAGATGATTAAACATGCACTAATTAAGTACTGTGTCCATTAATTACAATTTCAATCCATTGAATTAATTCATTCATTAGTTACCTAACAATTGTAATGCAAAAATAACTTAGTCATGATTTTACTTAATCAAGCATCTTACCGAGGCCTATAACAACATAACATAATTTTAATAGTTTTAACAAATGAAGTGCAATCAACCTAACACGAATTAAATTCAAGCTAAATTGATTAAATTAAACATTACAACAACATAAATATTCATAGATATGTTCAGCATAATAACAACAAAAATTAAAGAGATAGGGAACAAGAATTAAATCTGGTGTTTTTCCATGGCTTGACTAGTTGCTCCGTTCTTCCTTCTCACTTGTCCTCATCAACCCAGGCTGCTATAAACAATTAATTGCTGCTCTAAAGAGCTGATGAATGCCCCTTTCCCAAGAGGAGAAATCATCAAGAGAGCAAAGGAGTTTTGGAATGGAAAAGAAGAGAGAAAGTGGAGAGAAGAGAGGAAAGATGTGAATGCTTGAGGTGTGTTTTCAAAATGACAAGCCTAAGGGGGTTTTTATTGCTAAGGAGGACTGCTAAAAATAGCTAAAATTATCAGTCAAAGATCCCTCCCTTGGCCGGCTGCACATGTGGCAAGGTTGATAGTTTCAACTATACTAATTTAGGCTTAGGGCAAATCTATAAAGCCACCAATTGTGGAGGGGTTTGAATGCAACTTGAACAAGTCTTCAAGGATCTCTTTGCAAGCTTAAATAATCAGCTAATAAGATGATTTGGGTCAGCTCTTGGGATGATTTTTGGGCTGTCCATTTCTTTGTCGGTTCGGTTTACTCGGTTCAGTTCAACTGGAGCACTTTTTCATAATTAATTAATAATAATTTATTAACCCAAATTAAATTGGATATAAATTAAAATTAATTATACTATGAATTAATACATATAATTTTGGACCGTCTTAGGCTGAAATTTAGTTCGCCTCGATACTTCAAATTGGTTCTTGGTTTTGCGCTTCTAGCAGTGTCTGCCGAGCTATTTTTCATCCTTTGTGCAAATCCGTTGAAAATGACAAAAATTCATCAAAATTAATTATAAAATTAACTAAAATTCAACATTTTAATATTTTAAGTGCACTTTGATTTTTTTTTTGTAAAAATTAATTATTTTTTTACAATAATTTTATCAAAACTATATGATTTGAAGTTAAAAAGGGTATGTAAAAATGTGTAAATTTCTATGTTTCCATTACGCATAAGGCGAGAGAACGAGATAAATCCAAACAATCTAGTGGAAAAAGGAGCAATTAGAAGAGTCGAGATTCTCATGAGTGACGATTGAAGTCAATGGTGAAGTTTAGAGAATTGACAAACACATCCAGTAGCACGACATAATTATTAACCATTGAACTTTAACAAATGTGTTCATATTGTAAATTAGTTTCAATTTCTAGTTTGTAGTTGTATTTTGAGATAATTATGACATAAATACATGTTAGAATTAGGAAAATTCAGGTTTTTGGACGTAACAGGATAATGATAAGCTGGACGGGTATAGAAACGGATGACCAGAAGACATTGCCACATCGCAGAAGGCTAAGAGTAATGTTGTGTCGTGCCATGGGTAGGTCATGATGTGACACAAGTACTTTGAAGCCACACCACCTGATGTTAGAGGGTCGTGTCATGCCATGCATAAGCTATGGCACGACACGAGCACTTGGAAGCCTAGTTGGGCAATTTTAGGGCATCGTGTGGTAGTACACATTGGTTGTGGCATGACACGCCTGTGTTTTTAGCCAAAATCGGGCTATTTTAGGGTTAAAGCCCGTTGAATTTCTATTTACATCTACGAATTTTAGACATAATAACATACATCTAAAACACACAAAAGAAAGAAAACATCCTCCTTGAGTCGTAGCACGTCATCCTTGCAATCTATCTTCAAATTTTTGCATTCCTAACCTTTGATTCACATAAGTAAGTGTTTATCTTCTCTTTTCATTTCAGTGCTCATATTTTATATTGTTACATTCCACATCCATTGAGAGTCAGATTTCATCTGCAACTACCCAACGTATTATTTTCTAAACTCGATCTTTATCACTTTTATCGTTTGGGTTTGTCATTTTATTACTTTAATTTGAAAAATGGCACCACAAAAACAACAAGGCTCCACTCAAGCACTGAGTAGCCTCGATGCTAATTGCTTCTATAACACAGAATCCGAACGCTTTTTCCTTTATATGATTGGATGTTCTTTTATATAGGAGCGTCTGTTCGATCTCACCATGTCTGCTTGAAAAGAAATATAGGATTTAGTATATCCCACCGTTTGAATAATTTGTGCACAACCCCGACCAAATCGGTGATTAACACTATCATTTATGAATTTTATGCCTCTCTAAAACATAGGGAGAATCGTAAATAAAAAGGTGAGACGATCACCCGCGTCACAGTCTAGGGCAAAAAAGTGTCGATTACACCTCGAGATATTTTCCAATACTATGATGCCCTATATTATACCCACGATCACCTAAAGATCTTATACTTATTTACGTTTGAGGATTTTTTATGGAGGGTATTATGGATTATTTGACGGAGTGGCGTAACAAGTGAACTTGCCAAGCCAACTCTGAGGTGCCATTGAAATTTAACACAAACATCATGTTCCTAATGGCTAAGATGTGTATTCAATTTATTTGCACTGATCTGACGCCAATTTATCGCCTATTGAGCGAGGAGGTGCTCAAGTGCATACAACAATGAAAGCAAAGTTTATACTTCCTGCATCGTATTACAACTCTGTGTCATTGAGTTGATGTTCCCATGTCCCCTTTAACACCCCAATTTTAGAGAATTCTAGGTTATGGAGCGTAGTTTCAAAATAGCCTGTGCGGCGAAATAGTATCTCCCAAAATTTTCTTTTGGCATATACGTTTGGGCGTATAGTAACTGCCATTTGAATTAGTAAGAATTTGATTTCATGATTTTCTATGTTAAGGGGGTGTTCGTGTTAAGGGATAAAAGGGAAATATAGAATGAGTATTTTCAAAGGTATAGTACACATATTTATATGTGAGAGTGTGTTATGAAAGGGTTCTTCTTCCTCTTCCTTAAGTGGAATTTATTGATACCTTCCTTAATTCTAGATGCATCTCTTCATCGATAATCTTGAAGCTAAGGTTATGTTATGATTAGTGGCTATTCCATTCTTAGGTAAGTATTACAATTTTGCATATTAAATTCTAAAAGAGTAAGTCTATAAGAGGTGCATGAATAGTAAGATGTAAGTATAAGGCTTTGCGTGGGATTTGTCAATACTCGAATTTATGGTAAAATTTACACGGATGAGTCTTAACAATGTTCTTTCGTTCTGAAAGTAGTAGTTGTTGCTGGTTCGAGATGGATATCCAGATTTGGAGTTTTGAATTACCGTTTGAGAGAATCAAATGAGTTCTATGTTGACTCTTGCATGTATATTGTTCATATAGAGAGAATGATTGTAGGAAATAATTTGAAGTATGAAAATTATAGTATGTATATAGGTAGTGAATCTGACACACTCAAGCATGTGATGATTAGTGTATATGTATTGAAACATTGAAGTATGGTTGTATATATATATGAGTTTAGAATGTATGCTTTGAGATGTGTGTTATGTTAGCTGTATGTAAGTGAATTAAAATGTTGGACTTAGATTGTTTCAGTGCTTGAAAAGTCTGTCAAGAGAATCTATGCCTATTCACCGCTGTGATGTCTGATGGAGTTCGTTGGGACAGAAAACATGAATTCTGATATAGAACTCAGAAGGAAAAGTCGATGACCATGGCACCTTCTGAAAAAGAACTAAGAAATGGTGATTGCCCAATGGGGTTCTCTGCATGTTCAAGGACGATGATGGGCAAACCTCACGTAATGTGAGTTTAGGAAAATCAATATCTTTAACTTGGCAACTAAGAATAGCCTTTGTGGCAAACTTTGAAAGGAATTCATTTGTGGCAAATTCTGAATGGAATGCCTTGGTGGCATACTCTATATGATTGCCTTTATGGCATGTTCTGTTAGGTCTATGTGGCATAAATTATCAAGGATGTTTGGTAAGATTTGAATCTGAATGTCTATCTCTATTGTAAGATATAGTTAAATTCTTTTATTTCCATAATAAGTAAACTATGATGAAGTATTGATATGTTTTGGGTTATGAGGGACTAAGTCTTAAGGGTTTTCATGAAAAAGATATATGTATCTGTATGTCAAGAAAGGTATTTGTTATGATGATTTGTCAAAAAGATATATGTATCTAGTGAGAGGTATTGTATCTTCTTCTAAAATTATTCTAAATTAGAGTTAATGTTATCTTATATTATGAGATTTTGATATATCACGTCATGGAATTCGTTAGGGTGGTCAACATAATGATTTATCAGTAAGGATATGTGTGGCACTGAATCAGGATATAACTGATTATGAATTGATAGTACTATATTATACATAAGTATTCACCAAACATATACGAGTATCTGCTCGTGATAAATATCAATGAACAACTGTTTGAAATAAGAACATAGGTTAAGGCGTGGATTGTTGGAAGTGTTTTCTAAGGGTATATTCTGTTAAGAAAGTATTGTGTGACAAGATATTTATGAAATTATTGGAAGGATTTTCCAATTAATTAGATATGAAAGATTAAGTATAATAAGGGTACGGTAGTTGGCGTATATGAGAGTGATAAAACCGTATGGTATCAGGCGAAGTAAATGATGCAAACTAGTAATTGACTTATAGAAATTCTTACAAGATTGCAAAGCATCCATCAAGGTATGGTTCACGAGCTCACTAAGTACTCTTGTACTTACAATAATTGTTATTTCATTTTAGGAAATTAAGAAGAGACATCGCCTGAAGGGACAATGCCAAGAGTGCACGCCGAGTTGGTGGCGACGTGGGCTATTATGCATATAGTAGAATTGCGATGTAGTCTAAGAATATGCCCTACTAGTTTGTTTTTGATAACCTTTCATTTTTAAAACATATTTTATTCGAGTCTATTATAATTAAATATATTTTAAAAACATCTCTTGTTTTCTTGTAATAAGAATTTAATTAAAATGCCACAATACATGTTTTAAAGAAATAGGTAATTGTAAATTATCTTTCTTAATGTTTCAGTTTGTGTGGTAACACCCAAATATAGACCTGATGAATCAGATTGGGCTTGGGGCGTTCCATCCCCGACCAAGCAATTCACGAGACTCACAAAGAGCGTAATTGGGGACAACTTGTACGTCCAGTTCCTTGAGCTCCAATGTAAGAAAATTCAAGAACAGGTGCAAAGAACAAAACATAGGAGCGACACCTAGGGGTAGATGAAAAGGAAGGGTAAAGGATAGACGTTGAAGATGACGGGGCTCATGAACTTTTTAGTACCAGAGTGGTAGACCCAATGGATGCAATATGTGGAAGACATTCTGATTCACATTACGGAACAGACTGGGTGGCCCACACCAGCACCACTCCCAAACATGTTTGAGAGGTTCCCACCGCAAGCAAGAAGGGCACCTATGATGAGGACGATGATGATAAGGAGACCTCGGTCGTGCCGTTAGACTATGAGCATGTATTTAGACCAGATCGCTCATTGACGAAGGACATGGTTATATGTGACCCGAGCCAACATAGCCTGGCCCAAAATTTGGGAAGGCGGGCTACGAAATCGTCGATGGGGTATGAGAAGGGAAAGGTCTAGATGATGGATGAGTCGGAATCTGAGTCCAAGTAATTCTGAACATTTTAATTTTTCTATTTGGCATTTTGTACTCTATTTTATTTGGGATGATTTTTAATTTTTGTTTTAGTTTTAATTATTTAGGATTTATTAGTTTATATATATATTTGTGTTTTAAAATTTTCTTTTTAAGAACCCAACAATCTTTTATAGCACTACCATTATGACCAATCGACCTGCACATATGACGCCAATTGGTTAACCTCTTTCCTTTATATTTTTAATCGCACATTAGGGACAATGTGCTGAATAAAGTTTAGGGGGTGACTTAGGATTTTTTTTATTTTCCGATTATATTACTTTATGTTATTTCTTTCGTTTTTAGTTTTTAATTTTTAATTACATGTTTTTTTATGTGTTTGAGCTTGTAGAAATACAAGTGATTCGTTGGGAGCATATACTAGGTTGTTTGTTTAAATTGTAAATTTAACCTGAAGTTGAATAAATTAGGTTGTTTATATTTAGACTAATTTGTTTAGTTTATTGAATTGTAAATAGGAAAATAAGATTAAATATACCAAGTAATAGAGGTAGATGCAAATAGGTAATTATATTTGTAGAAGTATAGGACGTTTGAATTAAAAAAAATACTCAGTAAAACTCATGGTTATTGAAACGGTGCAGTATGACTAGTAGAACCTTTACAACAAGTGCCTAAGAAAAATCTCAACCATATCAGCACAAATAAAAAAATTATAAGGGATTATTGGGGGAAATATTACTGGATTAGAGTTCAAAGCATGGACAAAAATAAATTGAGTAGGAAAGAGATATTCAAACTGATTATACCCTTCAAAAATAAATACTATATTTGTATAAACATTTTGATGGAGATATATATTTAATTTTCTTTAACTTGTTTACTTTGTAATTTATTGAACTAATCTGTTTAGGTGTAAACAACTATGAATGTTTAAATTTCTAGCTAGAGTTATATATTTAGGCAATTTTCTTAGTGTCGATGCTCCGATCTAATCTCATGTATCAAGCTAGCTCAATTACATTTACTTTATTTTGCATGTTTATTACTTTTTTTCAATTTCAGTTTTTAATTTTTTTTGTTTAGTTTGCTTGAGGACAAGAAGAGACTTAAGTGTGGGGGTATTTGACCTGCCATCAAATGTAGTAGTTAATTAGGTCAATTCCACACTTGAAGAGCTTGTTTTCCATGCAATTTAGGATTTAATATTACATTTTTGGTATTTAGGACTTAGTATTAAATATTAGTAACATAAGTGTTTTTAACACATTTTTTAAGTGTTGTGACCCAATAGACCGACACAAGCCTTAGGTAGTACTAATATGTGTAATTCAGTGTGTAGGATGAAGATTTAAAGGTCCAATTGACGTGGAATCAAGGGACGAGTGATGCACAAGCTTCCTAGGATGTCAAAGCACAAAATAAATGACACAAGTCAGAATTTGCATGTCGTGTCATGCCATAGGCATGGGTGGCGCAACATAGGTCGACTTCCTGCCAATGTATGATAAGGTTATTTTCGTCCACACAATCAACATTATATGAAGAACCAAGGTGTGCTAAAGACCTAAGTTTGGCTACCAACACTTTTATAAATAATACATTAGGGGTTTGATGTAAGTAAGTCATCCTAGATGCACTAAAAAACCCTAATAGTTTAAGAGTAGGAGTAGATTAATTTCTTTTACTTTTTATAGCTTAGTTGATTTTCCTCTTGGAATCTTTTTTGATCCAAGAGTTTATTTATATTATTCAAGTATTTCAGTTCATCATTTCTTACATTCGATTTATTTCTTTATTCCAATCAAGCAATTTGCTACTCCATTTCCCATTTGATGTAAAATCCATGATTATTCAAATATCGTTTCTCTTCCGAATCAATCATGTGCTTATCATGATTTATTGAATTGAGATTAAGAGTATGAATAACATGAGTGGCTAAATCCCTTAGAGAAGATTAATGAATGGGCGGGGATGTGATTAATGGAGGATTTAGGTTTTCCCGAGAGGGTTAGTTGGCATGAATACATGTTCTTAAACCCTAGGCTTGACAACACTACGAAGTTATCATAGGGTAGACGAGGTTAGGAGATAAGTGTGTATCAACCAATTGATTAGTTAATTAAAGGCCGGGAGGTAATAATTTGTTAATTATTAGCTAATCCACCCAAAACCTTAACCCGAAGTTAATTATAAATTATGGAGAGAGTTAATCTTCCTGATTGGTCTATTGATTTTTATTTTTTTATTTTTCTTATATATTAATTTCGTTATTTATTTTTATCTAATTAATTTATTCTATGGTTCATCGTAATATAGAAATTAATTACATCTAATTAGACTTATTATTGTAAAAATATTTTCATAATTTATTCCATCCTCCCTTGGATACGATCCTCAGAATACTTCCAAGCATTTCTTTGTACTAAAATATATTAAATTTTGACTTCTGCACTTACAGAGGCTACCATTCTAAATTCTTATATTTTTGGTGTTATATTTTCACTATAAATGATCACTTGTTCATAGGCGGTCACCTGCATGCTCAACCAACATCTTGATCCTCCCTTAGGCTCAAATCGACCTAAAAGGTCATAAAACTCTACTAATTACTCAATTTATTAACTAGATGCTTAGAATGAAAACTTAACGAAAACATTAGTTAATTCCTAGAAAACAAGCTCCTTAAGTGTCGTAAAGGACCTAATTTGCCACAATGAATTGTGGCAGATCAAACTCCTCCACAGTTTAGTCATTTCTTGTTCTCAAGCAATATAAATACACATGTAAGAAAATAAGCAAACAAAAGACAAATAAAGGACGACCCTTAAGCATGTTTGTTACAAGCACATAGTTAAAAGCATAGCAAATAGAAAGGCTTATCAAACATACAATTTCAACATGATATATAACCAAGTCTAAAATTTCAAATTTAAACATGAGATTTCATCAAATTAAAAAAGTGAACAAGCAAAAGATTGTCAAGTATTTGATTCCGTCAAAATGCCTACAAAAGTATAACATTTATATTAGCCAAATACAAGTAACTATCATATTGCAAGCCTAATCTAATTTCCATCCATGAACAGAGTTACCTAAGTCACATGGGAATTTTTGACTTGTAAGATTCTGAGGCTTAGGGTTGGTTCAGATTTCAAGGATAAGATACTTCAAAACGGTTCAAGCACGAAGTTAGTTTGACATATCATATTGTCCCCTATACATCCCCTAATTTACGATTCAACTCGCCCTATTTTATCACCTTCTGTAACCTTCCTTTTATCTCATTGAGTAAGACACGACATGATATTAGTAAGTACAATCAACTTTGTAACACCCCTCATCCGTCCCCATCACCAGAATTGAGTTATAGGATGCTATAGTACAAAACGGAATAATTATAACTATTAGCAGTGAAAATTTCAAATACTTTAAACAATTCAATCATGAACTACCATTTAAAACTTTTCATGAGACTTATAGGAGCTGTCGTCAGCTTTAGATTTGACTTGAGAACAAACAAGGATCAAATTGTAATATTTTCAAAAGATAAGGCAATCATGCAAAACAGGGGTCACACAGTCGTGTATCCAGGCCGTGTAACTCTTTGAAGCTGTGTGGATCTAATTGCAAAATTTTATTAAAATTCACACAACCGTGCGACTGGTCCGTGTAACAAAATATGACTGTGAAATTTAAATTACCAAATCTACAATACACATACGGGCGTGTGTCTAGCCCGTGTGGCAATCGATAACCATGTGCTTCTAATGTACCCTATTTTTTAGAGGTACACGACCGTGTTACTAGACCGTGGGTAACATACGATCGTGTGGCACAAAATATGTCACGTAGCCTACCTCAAGCCAAACCAAGTCAATAGTCTATATGATGTCCAAATACACAATCAAATCTTTACAGAACATGTACTAAACATCTCTGAACCGACCTCCAATTTACACGACTAATTCCAAATTAATCTACAAATTTATCATACTCTTTATACATATATAAGATTCATTTAACTCAATCACAAACACCAATTCAATCATGCTTCATTTGGCACCAAACCTCTCAAACATTTAAACATTTTGTACCATTTCAATAATGCATTAATCTCACATCATTTCAAAAAACATTTTCATATCCAACAACTATACCAAGCTTAGCATATTATTCCAACATCCACATTCAAAATTGACCATTCAAAAATGCTTAAAATTCAACATACCATATTACCAAATATGCAAAACTACTCCTACTTAGATGTTCATCTATATTTGCACACCCGAATACCAAAACCTTGAACATGAACATTTTATCACATCCAAAGGTTGCCATCAGTGCTCAAACATCAATTATACCACAAGCATACTAAACATTTTAACCACTTGACATTCGTATTTACATGCCACATATAACTGAATAAAAACTGATCAAAAGGCTAACAAAACTGGAGATGAATGGTGTGAGCTTCTCGTACCGAAACCGCCATTTATGGTACCATTGAAAAAGGGGGTTGTTATAAGCTTAGCAAGTTTTTGTGCAACATGAATGAAATTTCCTATATATATATATTTAAATTTAATCACTTGTTTCGCTTATTTTCACTCACACTTCTTTGAGACCGTTTTATGCTTTTATAGTTCTTAGTTTGCTTTTAACCCTCACAATGCTTTTGTTCTCTCACTATTTTCATTTAGGCACTTTTGTTTGCAAGAATCCTATACTTACTACATCATGTCGTTCCTTAGGTTTTCATTATTTTTTTGTTTTTTGAGATCGCCTTAATGTATTTACCTATCCCTCAATATGAATGGCCCGATGTCCAAATTCGTGCATTAATTTTAAGGACCAAAGGAAGGATATATAAAATTTATTTGTAGTTTAGGGTTTCTTTATTATAATTCATTAAGAAGTGGAATTTAGGCTTCAATTAAGAAACTAGGGAATTATGTATATAGTTGACTTTTTAGCTCTAGGTTGTACCAAAGAATGCCTTAAGTCATCCCTAGGCACTTCAATATTCATGGACTTAATTAAACTTAAGCTTGCAAAATTCTAATTACCTAGAATTAAACTAACATGCATGCTTCCCTACGTATTTATTCATCATCTGGTATATCTAACTACTTTCTCTTATTCATAGTGTAATATAATGAATTAACTAGTCTAAAAATTTAAGTAATTCAAAATCTGTTACTATTGTGCCAACTTTGCAATCTATACAATCAATCCTTTTTACATGCTCCTAACCAATCACTTGTATTTCAACAAGCTCAAGCACAAATCACACAAGAAAATACGAAAAATTTTGAAAATAAAAACTAACTCTAGATAACAAAAATAGTAAAAAGTAAGCCAATTTCCTATGCTACCCCTACACTTTAGATAGCATATTGTCCCCAAAGTCCAGCCCAAATATGTAAGAGAAATAAGCTACCCGGTTGTCATTTAAAGTGTCACGAAGCTAGTTGGGTCTCTTCTCTCTTGCTCGTGTTAGATCCTTATTGTAGTGTAACACCCTAAACCCGACCTAGACATTATGGCCGTATCTGGTGTGTCACATTAACGTGTCTTTCAAAATTTAGACTTGTTGATAAAACTCGTTTCTTAAGTTTGCAAACCTTTTTAGTAATGTTTAATGGAACAATCAACCAAATTTTTGCTTCGTTTCTCAAAATTTATGCAGTATGTCATACACAGAAAAAGTCAAATATATATAACATAAAGTAAATCGGTCATACACTCATTTCAACTCCTAGGGGTATAACAGTCATTTTACCCTATGAGGTATTACGATCATTTTATCCTTCGAGGGTATTTCGATCATTTTACCTATTGAGGGTATTTCAGTCATTTTACACATCAAAGGTATTTCGATCATTTTACCCATTGAGGGTATCTCGGTAATTTTACTCATCGAGGGTATTTTGATTATTTTACCCATCGAGGGTATTTCAATGATTTTATCCATCGAGGATATTTCGACCATTTTACTCATCGAAGGTATTTTGGTCATTTTACCCATTGAGGGTATTTTGGAAATTTTATCCATCGAGGGTATTTCAGTCATTTTACCCATTGAGGTTATTTCAATCATTTACCCATGAATCGCAAGTTGGGCTTACCACTCGAGCGATCGCACGCCCGTGTGGTCTCAAACGCCATGTTTACGACTTTTCAGCTTTTCGCCGATCTATAGTTGTAGTGGGGTGATTACAAACCTGATTCTATTCGCCGAGAAACCTCCCATGCCTTGGAAACCTACATTTGACCAACAACCTCCAATTAATCACTTACACAGTTAAACCAGCAAATAAACACAAGTGATCACAATCCGTTACTTACCACCACCTTTGATTGGGTGAAGAGGGAAATTTGCCTATTCGAAAGCAATCACAAACCTTCAACCCCTTGAATAGTTCCTAAGCACCAACCGAAATCGATAAGCACTTAAACAACAGATAATAAAGTAACTCAATACTATCACCCTTACAAAACGCGAGAGAAACAAACTACGAAAAGTAAAACACATGGTCAACCCCTTAAGAAAGAAAGATTCGGCAACAAGAAAAAGAAAGGGACAGAAGAAAATAGGGAAAAATCAGAAGAGTAAATCGGCAGCAGTGCAATAGAACAATGAACGGTAGAAAGCATAGGTTTAAAGAACAATAGGAGGAGAAGGGTGTATTCGGCAATCAAAGAGGAGGGAAACCAAAAGAAAGAAGAAAACAAAAAGATGAGGGAAAATAGTATATTCGGCCAAAAAAAAGAAAAAAATAGGTAAAAAGGAAAAGAGCACTCAAAAGAAAATGAACCCAAGAGGTAACTTCCAGAACTAGGAAAAATTTGGCACCAAAACTAAAACGTGAAACCTGAAACTCACCGAAATCACAGCAAATTGAGAGAGAAACTCCAAAAAGACCAAAACTGAAAACATTTAGTGTTAAATGACTAAATTCGACACAAACACCCTCCCCTAGTCGAATTCTTAATGCTTCAATTACCCCAAACGGCACAACACTCTTTACTAAACAACTCATTGATTTTCTCCTAAAATCTCTCCCCTTATCCTTCCTTAACTTTCTCCACCCGATCACAATCCCACTAATCCCTCCATGATTTACTCCTCCATTAAAATTCCACAGTATTTCAGTCAAACTCTACCACCTTACTGCACAGGTGGTAAATATAAACACTCCTTAGTGAAGCATAGGACTCAAACCTCAGATCTTAAGGAAACTTCACACGCCACCTTGCCACTAGACCACAGGCTCATTTTGTGACATAAAACCAACACTAATATTTATAAGGCCTACAAGCCTATGTCCAGATTCATTTAAGGGAAAAACTAAAATTCTGCCAAGGACAAGACTTGAACCCAGGCTCCTCAAACACTCCCAAACACACCCAAATTACTTAACCACTGAAGCAAACAAGCAATTTGTGACAAATCATGCGAAAATTAAAGACTTGAATTTTGGGGTGTTACAACTCTACCCCCCTTAACGAAATTTTAGCCTCGAAATTTACCTGGTCAGAATAGGTGAGGGAATTGATGTCGCATCGCCTCTTTGGGTTCCCACGTGGCTTCTTCTGAACTATTTTTACACCAAAGCACCTTGACTAAAGGAATAGATTTCTTCCTCAATACTTTAACCTCACGGTCTAATATTTGCACTGGCTCTTCTTTGAAGGTCAGATCTGGCCTAACCTCGATCTCCTCAACTAGCACTATGTGTGTGGGATTAGACAATAACGCCTTAACATGGAGACGTGGAACACATAATGAATTTGATCTAATTCTGAAGGCAACTCAAGTTGATAGGCAACCAGCCCCACACGCTTCAGTATATGGTAAGGCCCAATGAACCTAGGGCTAAGCTTACCCTTCCGCCCAAACCTCAATATCTTTTTCCATGGGGAGACCTTAAGAAAAAAGTAGTCCACCACAGAAAACTCAACCTCTCGGCATTTAAGATCTGCGTAAGACTTCTGCCTATCAGATGCTTCCTTCAATCAGTCCCGAATCAATTTTACCTTCTCTTCGGTATCAGAAACCAACTCTAGCCCCAGAACTCGCCGCTCGCCCAACTCAGTCCAACAGGTAGGATACGACACCTACGACCATATAAAGCTTCGTACGGTGCCATTTGAATACTGGACTGGTAGCTATTATTATACGCAAACTCTGCTAGCGGCAAATAATCTTCCCAGTTGCCTCGAAAATCAATTACACAATACCTTAACATATCCTCCAATATTTGAATTACCCTCTCTGACTGACCATCTGTCTGAGGATGAAACGTAGTACTAAAGTCCAGTCTAGAACCCAAAGCCTCGTGTAATTTCTTCCAAAATCAAGACGTAAAGTGAGGATCTCTGTCTGATATAATAGAAACCAGTATCCCATGCAGTCTTACAATCTCAGCCACATACAGTTTATCCAACTTTTATAAAGAGTAATCAGTACGAACTGGTATAAAACGAGTAGATTTCGTCAATCGATCTACAATAACCTATATTGAATCCTTCTTGGTAGGCTTTAAGGGCAGCCCACTCACAAAATCCATGGTTATTCTCTCCCACTTCCAAAGTGGAATCTTAATTGAATGTAACAACCCTGAGTGTAACTGATGTTCAGCCTTCGCTTGCTGACAAGTTAAACACTTACCCATAAACTTAGTTACTTCACGTTTCAGTCCTGGCCACCAGTATAACTCACAAATATCTCGATACATTTTATTCTCGCCTGGATGCATAGCATAAGGACTACTATGCGTCTCTCGTAGTATAAACTACATCAAATCATCATCTCTCGGTACATAGACTCTCCCACAGAAGCATAGTACTCCTTCACTATTTAACCCAAAATCTGAAGTTTCCCTATTCTCAACCTGACGGAAACAAGAAACTAATGACTCATCCAACAACTGTTTACCCTTAACCTGTTCAGTCCACATCGGTCTAACTTGCAGCTCAGCCAACAAGCTACCATCGTCAAACAGGCTGAGATGAGCAAACATCGCTCTCAAATTAGATACAGCCCTACGGCTCAGTGAGTCAGCAACCACGTTAGCCTTACTAGAGTGGTATTCAATCGAGCAATCAAAGTCCCTAAGCAGCTCTATCCATCTTCACTGCCTAAGATTCAACTCCTTCTGAGTGAGGAGGTACTTAAGCTCTTGTGATCCGTGTAGATAGTACACTTCTCACCGTAGAGATAATGCCTTCAAATTTTCAGTGCGAATACCACCGCGACTAGCTCCAAGTCATGAGTAGGGTAATTCACCTCATGAGGCTTGAGTTGACGAGACGCATAAGCAACCATCTTACCCTCTTGCATCAGCACACAACCCAAACCAACGTGTGATGCATCACTGTAGACAGTGAATTCCTTCCCAGACTCTGGTTGTATTAAGACAGGGGGCTCAGTCAGAACTTTCTTCAGTTTCTCAAAACTTTCTTGTTGCTTATCAGTCCAGTTAAACGGTACCCCTTTACGCAACAACTTAGTCAGAGGTGCAGCAATTAAGGAAAACCCCTCAACAAAACGTCTGTAATACCCTGCCAGACCCAGAAAGCTTCAAATATTAGATACAGTCTTAGGTGGTTTCCAATCCAGTACAACTTCAATTTTTTGAGGATCTACCTTAATCCCTTGGCAGATACCACGTGACCCAGAAATGTCACTTCTCACAGCAAAAACTCACACTTGTTGAACTTAGCATACAATTGTTTCTCCTTTAAAATCTTTAGAACAATTCAGAGATGTACATCATGCTCATCCTTGATTCTCGAATACACCAATATATCATCTATGAATACCACCACGAACTGATCCAAGTAGGGCTAAAATACTCAGTTCATTCGGTCCTTGAAGGCAGCTGGTGCATTTTTCAGCCCAAACGGCATTACTAGGAACTCGTAATGACCATAACGCACCCTAAACGCAGTCTTATATACATCAGCCTTCTTAACTCTCAACTGATGGTACCTAGAACGAAGATCTATTTTGGAGAAAATCAATGCTCCTTGCAACTGATCAAATAAATCATCTATCCTCGGTAAAGGATACTTATTCTTGATAGTCAGTTTATTCAATTATTGATAGTCGATGCACATGCGCATAGTCCCATCCTTCTTAACGAACAACACTGGTGCTCCCCATAGAGACACACTAGGTCGAATGAATCCTCGATCCAATAGTTCTTGGACTTGAGCTTTTAATTCCACCTGCTCTTTCGGTGCCATCCTATAAGAGGCGATAAACATTGGAGTCGTTCCTAGCAAAACTCAATTCCAAATTCAACTTCGTTGCTTAAAGGCAACCCAGGGAGCTCATCAGGAAAAACATCAGAAAAATCCTTAACAGTTCTAATATCTCTAACAGAAGGACCCTCAGAATCAGGTACACCAACATAGGCTAGAAACGCCTCACAACCCTTGTGAACCAGTTTTTCAACCCTTAATGCAGAGATCACATTAGCCAGAAAGTCCCTTCGCTTAGCAGCACAATCCAAACTTGCACGGTGTTTAACCAGCCAATCCATCCCCAAGATTAGGTCGAATTCACCAAACGATAGCTCCATTAAATCTGCTAGAAATATAACTCTTTGAACTTCTAGGGGTACATTTCTGAACAACTTGTCTACCCTTATTGATTGTTCCAATGGACTTAATACAGTTATCTTATCAACAGTACTCTCATGCATGATACCCAGGGTGCCAGACACAGTGTATGCAATGTATGAATGTGTAGACCTTATATCAATTAAAACAGTGTAAGGTACATTATGAATTAGGAACGTACTGGTTATAACATCTATAGCGTCACCATCCTTTCGGGGACGATCAGCATAAACTAGTGTTGGTTGTCTTGCCTCACTATTGCCAACACCTCTGCCAAATGTACCACGACCTCGTCTCACATCATTACCACCTCTAACCTACCCACAGACTCTCGAGAGTTGCTGACCAAGTCTAACTGGCTGAACAAAACCCTAACCTGCAGCTTGCATCTGAATAGGCCTCTAGGGCCAATCCTTAACTTGATGCTCCTTAGAACCACATCTGAAACATGCCCCAATCTTCTTCCATCACTCACCCAGATGATATCTCTCACAATTAGCACAAGGCTGAGGTCTTGCAACAGAAACCCCAGCTTGGACTGGCCCATCAAACCTGGCCTTCTTTTTAGGCCTTCTAGAAGAACTTGAGGGCTCTGAATCCCTCTTAAACCTGCCCCCATATTTCTCACAGTTCTAGTGCTTAGAATGCTTCACATCCTAGGAAATTTTTTCCATTTCAACTAGGGCAGCAAAATCTCGCTCCCCCTACGGAGCTATCAAGACTCGCAACTCGTCCCGAAGGCCGTCCTCAAATCGCACACAACGTTCATATTCAGTCACCACTATCCCACGAGCATAGCGACTCAGTCGCAGGAACTCTGCCTCATATTCAACCACAATTTTATTCCCCTGGACCAAACTTAAGAATTCCTTTCTTCGGGCCTCTACATAATTTTTCCCTACATACTTTCCTTGAAATGTCGACTTAAAGAAATCCCACGTTAACCGATTGACCTAAGTACCTTCTCTCATAGTAAGCCAACACTGATAGGCCTCATCTTTCAGTAAAGACACTGCTCATTTTAGCTTTTGCTAAGAAGTACAATCACGATCATCCATTATTCTCTCTGTGGCTTCCAACTAGTATTAAGCCATATTAGGGGCTACCCTAGAAATACCTCTAAAAATTTTAGTTCCATTCGACCGAAGTCATTCTAAAATTGAACCACGGTCCACAGCACCGTTACTGGTCCCTGGGACCCTTTACAAAATACGGAGTAAAGCTTGGGATAGTGCATCATCCCCAGCCACTCGATCGAATGATCCCGACTCAGTCACCGATGACGCTGGTGCCTCCCTAGCCTCTACATTAGGCATGTGGCCTGATGTCGAAGACCCAGCCCTGGCACTTCCTCAGCCTCTACCACGGCCTCGTGTACCCCTTCAACGAGTACCTCTAGTGCTTATATCGGATAACGTATAATCTATTTACGAAGTTTTATGCATTAGTTTATAATTCCAGTATTTATTAACAGATGTCTTATGAAAAGGCAGTAATTAGAGTCTATTTTCGTAATCAAAAAGTCTCCCTACAATTTCTAGTTTCCTCTAATCTAAGAGTTTCAGTACGGTCCCACTATCTATAGTAATTTCACAATATATTTCTGTTTACACAGTTTACATTATATAGTAACTTACAGATTCGGCGCTAGAAACTTGGTGTGCCACACTTGTAACCTTCAAAAATAATTCAAAATAGTTTTCCATAAATTCCAAATATTTTTTTAAAAACCATTCCACAGTCGAGTTTTGCAACCTGGCTCTAATACCACTAAATGTAACACCCAAACCCAGCCTAGACGTTATAGCCGTATCTGGTGTGTCACATTAAAGTGTCTTTCAAAATTTAGACTTGTAGATAAAACTCGTTTCTTAAGTTTGGAAACCTCTTTAGTAATGTTTAACGGATGTTTGCCTTGTTAACTACTATTATTATATCAAGCTGATTTAAAACGCAGAAGCATTTGAAAACTCTAACGTTTAAATTTCGTGTCTTTGAAACTAGTAATTATTTTAAAAATTCATTTTCACCTAACTAGCAGTATAAAATATGCAAGCAAAAGCCCAATTAAAATTTAAAACCCAAATTAAAGGCCTTCTTACAAAACAAAACCCAACTTATAATTTAAAGTAAAATAAAAGCAAGTGTGAACAGCAGCAGTTGTGTGGCCACCTCAGAGTCCCTCGCGGCATCGAATCGTTTAAGACTGAGGATTACCTGCACAGTTAAGAGAAGAGGGTGAGTTTATGAAACTCAGTGTGAAATCCTCTATCAGTTAATCAGTATACAACATGTAGTAGCAAACTGGGCCTGAGCCCTATACAGCAACGGTGTGGGCCTTAGCCCAATACAGTAACAGTGTGGGCCTTAGCCCAATACAATAACAGTGTGGGCCTTAGCCAAATATAGTAACAGTACAATGCAGTAATGCAACCCATCCCAATCCAGCCAATACACCACTCCATACCACCAACACACCATGTGGGGATAAAATTGACTCACCCGACCAACACACCAATATCGCAGCAAAGCTGCCAGTAAAAAGGACGCAACAAAGCTGCTAGTAACAGTATATGTGGCAAAGCCACCAGTACAGTATACTTCCCCTATATTATAATCTCAACCCCATGCAGTATGTCATGTCATAAATCATAGGTGTATGCAACATGTCATACTCAGAAATAGTCAAATATATATAACATAAAGCAAATTAGTCATACACTCATTTTAACTCCTATGGTATAACAGTCATTTTACCCTATAGGGGTATTTTGGTTATTTTACCCTTCGGGGGTATTTCAATCATTTTACCCATGGAGGGTATTTTGATCATTTTACCCATTGATGGTATTTCTGTCATTTTATCCATCGAGGGTATTTCGATCATTTTACCCATCGAGGGTATTTTGGTCAGTTTAACCATTGAGGGTATTTTGGTCATTTAACCCATCAAGGGTATTTCGATCATTTTATCCATCGAGGGTATTTCAATTATTTTACCAATTGATGGTATTTCAGTCATTTTATCCATCGAGGGAATTTCGATCATTTTACCCATCGAGGGTATTTCCATTATTTTACCCATCGAGGGTATTTTGGTCATTTTATCCATCGAGGGTATTTCGATCATTTTACCCATCGAGGGTTTTTCGGTCATTTTCCCATGAATCGCAAGTTGGGCTTACCACTCGAGCGATCGCACGCCCGTGTGGTCTCAAATGCCAAGTTTATGGCTTTTTTAAATTTTTGCCGATCTATGGTTGTAGTGGGGTGATTACACACCTGATTCTATTCGCCGAGAAATGTCCCACGCCTTGGAAACCTACATTTGAACAACAACCTCCAATTAATCACTTACACAGTTAAACCAGCAAATGAACACAAGTGATCACAATCTGTTACTTACCACCACCTTTGATTGAGTGAAGAGGGAAATTTGCCTATCCAAAAGCAATCACAAACCTTCAACCCCTTGAATAGTTCCTAAGCACCAATCGAAACCAATAAGCACTTAAACAACAGATAATCAAGTAACTCATTACTATCACCCTTACCAAACACAAGAGAAACAAACTACGAAAAGCGAAACACACAGTCGGCCCTTTAAGAAAGAAAGATTCGGCAACTAGAAAAAGATAGGAATAGAAGAAAGCAGAGAAAAATCAGAAGAGTAAATCGGCAGCAGTGCAATAGAACAATGAACGGTAGGGAGGATAGGTTCAAAGAATAGCAAGAGGAGAATGGTGTATTTGGCAATCAAAGAGGAGAGAAACCGAAAGAAAGAAGAAAAGAAAAAGATGAGGGAGAAGCGTATATTCGGCCAAAAAAATAAAAAAAATAGGTAAAAAGGAAAAGAGCAACCAAAAGAAAACGAACCCGAGAGGTAACTTCCGGAACTAGGCAAAATTCGGCACCAAAACTAAAACGTGAAACCCGAAACTCACTGAAATCAAAGCAAACTAAGAGAGAAACTCCAAAAAGACCAAAACTGAAAACCTTTAGTGTTAAGTGACTAAATTCACCACAAACAGCCTCCCCCAGCCGAATTCTCAATGCCTCAATTACCCCAAACGACATAACACTCCTCACTAAACAAATCCTTGATTTTCTCCTAAAATCTCTCCCCTTATCCTCATTGATTTTCTCCACCCAATCACAATGCCACTAATCCCTCCATGATTCACTCCTCTATTCAAATTCCATAGTATTTTAGTCAAACTCCACCACCTTACTGCACAAGTGGTAAAAATAAACACTCCTCAGTGCAGCATAGGACTCGAACATCAGATCTTAAGGAAACTTCACTTGCCACCAGAACATAGGCTCATTTTGTGACATAAAACCAACACTAATATTTATAAGGCCTACAAGCCTATGTCCATATTCATTTAAGGGAAAAATTAAAAATTCTTCCAAGGCCAAGACTTGAACCCAAGCTCCTCAAACACTCCCAAGCACACCTAAATTACTTAATCACTGAAGTAAAGAAGCAATTTGTGACAAATCATGCAAAAATTAAAGACTTGAATTTTTGGGCGTTACATGTAGTGCTTCCTCGTATAGGGCTCTTGCATAGAAAAAGACATAACAATTTTTTTAATAAACATTATGTAATAATTAGATAACTAAAAAATAATCCTAAGCTAAAGAAAAAATTAAAATCATCCAAGTTTAAAATAATATTTACAACCCTTTAAAATAATAAAAAGTTTAATCATCAAAATCAAGTGTCGGCCACCTCTCCATCAGAGCTTTCCCCTTGCGTCGAATAGCCGCCTCAGATGATCCTCTATCCAATGAGTGGGTTGGGTGCATTGGGCTATGAATAATGGGTCTTCTGGCTGGAGTTCTTTCTGGTTGAAATTCTTCCTCATTATTGTAATCATGCAGGGAATCTTACTCCTTTTCTTCCTCTCCTTCCTCCTCATCATCATTGTCCCCATCTTTATCTTCTTCCTCTTCACTATATTCCTCTCGGGATTGTTAGTGGGACTACATTGGGCCATATTTATTTAGTGGGAGATTTGTTATTGGCAACCCATACCTTCTTGCATAATCTTGGTCGATCGGCCCCATTTCTCGCATCCACTAAATTATCCTCTCTAACTCTAGGATGTCACTTCCTTCTTGGGATTTCCGAGCCTTTGCCGTTTTTTTCCTTTTCAATGATTCTGGGACATCTAGCTTTTCTCTCTAGAGTTGATCCCAATCTTTAACTTACTTTCTTTGAAGCTCAGTATATCATGCGTATATTGAATCCCCAATTAGACTCTTGGTCGGCTTCATAAATTTCTCGATTGTTGCTATTGGAACTCCCATCTTCTTACACAAGGTCATCACTAAGTGAGGGAAGGAAGTTCCAAATTTTTGGCGACTAATACATAGTTGCAAGTTTTAATAAATCCATGTCTCGATGCAAACTTTTTTCTCTGCAAAATAACATATAAGAAAACAACCTGAAAAGTATTGAAATTAAAAACATTCAAGGCAGGTGTAGTTCTAGTACATAAAAATTGCATCCACATTTTTGCTATAGGAAACATAATTGCATAATTAAATGATGTTGGGGCATTACTATTTGGTCGTTACCTCCATTCACCTCTTCCCTCGGTTAGGCAGTTAATTATATTGTTCATGTGTATGTTTAATCAATGATTTCAATGAAATCATACGAGCACCTTTGTATCCCTAACTGTCACGTACCTCCAAAAATCATGACGTGATTGTCTCATCTCTCGATCCCTTAGGGAGGCATAAAATTCTGACACAATTGAGATAACAACAAGTTCTTTTGGGGTTGTACAAAAATGTTCCCACCTATGATATGGTACTAAACCATAAATTTCGTTGTAGAGCTGCATCGAAGAATCAAACCCTTGTTCTTGAATAAACGTTTTACCTTATAATTCTAGAAAATATTTTTCAATGTTTATAATTGAAAGTTTTAAGGGATTTACATTCGACAGTGCAACTACATTTCTAGTTCATCTAGTTTTTCTAGGTGGCATTGTTCTCATTTGCAACTAAACGTACTATACTGTTGTGAGAGTATCGAATGATGTGCAAGTGTACAAAGTCATAAACAAGTAAAAAAATATTGAGTAAAGAGTATCATCTCCACAGGGACTGTACATATGACAAATATTGTGCAACCAACAACTAGCAAGTTGGTGATGGAAATAATAAAGAGAGAATTAAGTTAACTAATTAACCTAAATAAAATTAACTAAGTGTGCACCACAATCAAAATGTAACAAAGAATGTAAGTAGTAAATATTAACAAATTTTAATCACAATGACATAAAGCTCTAGAATAACTACTTTCCCCTAACTTATGATCATCAAAAGAAATTCTAAGGAATGTTACGGTGAACTCGTGGCAATTTACTAACTCGAAATCTATAAACTATGAAGTCTCATTTTTAACCTTTCATTTCTTTAGCATATTTCTATGTTTAATTAACTTAAAGGTTCACATGCAAGGTAACAATATTGCTAAATCCCATTACTAATTCAATTATTAAGAAATTAAACATGCACCATTTAAATAGCGTGTCCACTAATTACCATCTTGTTTAGACTGATAAATTAGATCATATACTTCCCAACACTATTTATGCATTATCAAGAATGATCACGATATTGTTTGAATGAATAAAAAACCAATGCATAGAACATCAACAACAAAATATTAATAGCACAAACTAAGGGATCATAATTATTCTAGAATCAATAAAATTAAGTTATAGCAATTAAATTAAAGAAAAAACAATAAGTTACAATCATGTTTATCATTATATGAACAAAGTAAAATATTAAAAGAAGAAAAATAGAGAGGTCGATTCTGATAGTTCTCCAAGGCAGTGCTCACGTTCCTCCTCCTCCTCCTCTCTTCTTCTTTGCATTGCTTCTAGGCGTAAATGCTCTCAAGTTTGCTGAAATAGGTTGGTCTCAATGTTTCAGAGATGCTCTCTTAGTTTTGTGTTTTGTGATCTCAATTTTGGTGTGTTTGAAGTGTAGCTAGTGCCCCTTATTCTAGTTAGCCCCTTCTCCTTTTACTATTTTTGGCGTCTTACCCTTGATTGTCTCCATGTCGGTGGACGATTGTCTTGATTTGAGGAAGATTGATAGACGATTTACTTAATTTGTGGAGGAAGAGTTGCTTGATTTTCATCATAGCTGATTTGGTGGTTGAGGTAGGTAAAAACTGAGTTAATGGATGGTTTTGAGCTCCCTTCTCCTCTCTAGTAATGGTTTGGGCTACTCCTTCCCTTAGTGGACGGTTTGGGCTCTTTTGGGCTGTCCAAGCTTGTTTGTCCATTCCATCATTGGATTGAGTGGAATTTTGAAGTCCAACAAGCAATTTTTCGGAATTAAAAGATGACAACATATCAGCCTAATCTCGTAGGTCCTATGTTGCAGTGTTGCTACAACATTGAGTGTTAGCATGCGAACATCAAGTCTTTCTTTCCTCCTATTGCACAAACTACCTTTAAAGATGAAGAAATCATATATTTAGCATATAAATCAATCAAGGTGAATTATTCCAAGATAAATTAGTATAATTACAACATAATTTGCTACCAATCACCCTTGACTTCAATGAAATTGTAAGTTAAAAGGTATTAAAATAACTTTATAGTTTAGTGTTATCACACCCCCACATTCAATTCATTGCTCGTCCTGAGTTTACAAATATGTGTTATCACTACCTTCAAAGTGTTATCACACTTGATAAATGCTAAAGCACATAAACTCAACTCGCTAACCATAATTTAATCTTCGTCTTGTCATGCATCAATGAAATTATGCTCAAATTGAATTCGCAAATATGTAATTTAGGTGCATATTTCATCCAATTTATCTCAAGTACTAAAGTTCTAACAAAACCATGAGCTGAATGCTTTCTCTTCGTGAATGTGCACTTATTTCTTTCCACTCAATCATTGTTTCCCTTGATTAAGCTAAAAAACAAACCTAAGTTTTAAACATATGTCTTCATATGTTAAACTCAATAATCCCTCTCCACTAATGTAGTAGGCATAGTAATCTAAATCAATAGGTCTTTAACAATGTTGTAATGTGGCTTGGTTCAAGGTATGGAAAAATATGTATATTTTTAAGCCAACAAACTTAAACTCAGCTCACCTTGGGCCTCTAAAATATAATCATCCCCTAGAACACCCCATTCTTCCCTTATTCTCAGTTTGGAAGCATGTGCTCACTAGTACCTTTTTCATAATTTTTTTCCATAATATAGGGTACCTGTTACATACAAAATAGCATTGAGAATTTGTAATCAGCACCCAATACGCCTTTCTATCTCCCCCAAACTTAAACACAAAAATGGCTAAAATAAACTGAGTCTAAGGTTTGGTAGAAAAAAAAATGTTTAAACAATGGATGCCTTGTTCATACAAGGTTTTAAAAGGAACATGCTATACAACTCAAATTAGGTTTTCACCGTGTAATGCCCAATTTTAACCCGGGCTCACAAAAAAAAACCCAAAGTAATATCATTTGGCCCGATCGGAATTGCCCATTACTTGAAAAGGTTGAAGGTTCATCTACAAGCTTATGGAAACATAATCTTCAGGGATATGCAATCTTAGATATGATATGCAATCTTAGATAGAATATATAATCTTAGATATGATACGCAATCTTAGATATGATATATAATCTTAGATATGATATGCAATCTCAGAAGATATGATTTTCTAATCTTAAAGATTTAATTTGTAGATACCCTTTAATCTCAGCCGTTGATGTAATTGATCTGTACCGTTGGATTTGGGGTGGCTCAACTATAAATAGAGGCCTCTCCCTTCATTGTAAAGAGAAAAAGGAGGAATAAAAAAAGAGAACGATTGGCAGTTTTTTAAAGGTAGCTTACTATTTTTTTTCTTTTGATTACTTTTTACTTATTTACGATTTTAAAAAAAGGGAGAAGGTGATACCACTGCGAATTTTATTTAGCCCCTCCTCCTTTTAATGTTTTAGTAATTAAGTTTTTTTTTTTAATTTACCCTTTTATTTATTTTTATTTCAATTTGGTCTAATTTGAACGGCGTCGTTTAGAGGAGAAGGGAAAATTGCCCTTCCAACCCCACTATGTAATTCGAGCGTTCAATTAAGTCCTCCAGACTTTATTTATTTGCAAATTTACCCCAAATCTTTACTGGCGATCCCATTTAGTCCATTTTCATATTTTCTTTAAAAATCAATATTTTGATAATGCAATTGTATTCTTTTAATTTTTATTTTATAATTCTCATATGCAATTATTATTATTTTTTATATGTATATTTAAGCATGTATTTATGTTTTTTATACTAAAATTTTCGCATACTTATATTTTATATACACATGTTTAATTTATTTAATTAATTTTAATATTATATTAATTGTTTAAAACTTATGTATTTTTTTGTGTACAGGTATATTTTTTTATTCGCTTATTAATTTATGTTTGCATATTTTTATTATTATCTTGCCTATTTATTTGATATTTTGCACGTCATTATTTTGTTTATTTATTTGTTTATTCATATTATTTCTATGAAATTGTTGTATTTATTATTGATATTTGTTTAAGGGGCATTCATTCACATATTCAACATAACATTACCCTATCTCTTATTTAATTTTAAAATAAAACGCTTCAAAATAGAGGTAATACTCGTATTTAGGATTTCTCAAGGAAATTGAGCCCTAACGTATTGGGTTCTGATTTTTTTGAAAATCTAACAATCGAAGATTTCTCTTTAATCAAAAAAATAAGAACTCATTATTGGGAATTCAACACGTTGTGTCCTAACGTATTGGATGTGACGCATTGATTTCTCGAAATGAATATTTTTTTTAAAAATAATAAAGGAAATATTCCGAGTTTGGGATTTTAGAGGAATTGTGCCCTAACGTATTGGGCCGCGATTTCTTAAATCTTGAATAAATGGATATTCTTTTACATTTTTTATTGCATTAGTATTTTGCCCTAATTCATTTTGGGGAAAATTAGAATGTCGTGCCCTAATGTATTGGGTCTGGTATTTTATTTCTCTGAAATGATAAGGGTCTTAATACGTAACATTTTAAGTTTTTGCTAAGGATTACGATTTTCAAATTTTCAACATTAAGACATTAATTAATTAACTAGGTACCAATTTTTGGGCGTAATGAGGGTGGTAATCCTTCCTCATACGTAACTGACTCCCGGACCCGTTTTTCTAAAATTTGTAGACCAAAGTCATTTTTAGGTGACGCAATCACACCTTAATAAAAGATTGGTGGCGACTCCCAATTTTCATTTTTTAAAGTCGACAACCTAAAATTTTTGTTTTTTTCAAAAAAATGGTTTCGACAGCTTGGCGACTCCACTGGGGAACTTAAGAGAGTCGAGCCACAAAGTTGATTAATTCTTGTCTTATAGTCGAGAAAATATTTTTTATAAAAAAAGCTCATGACATCCTTCATTATCTTCTTGTTTAAATATTGTTTGCGTTATACATTCCATGAGCTGAACAATTTTACCCTTTTAAGTGGGAGTGAGAAGCAATGCCTTCGTGAGGTTTTCACCTCCGTCTAGGGTAGTGGATTGCTTCCGGGATACATCCGTACCTATGTCTTCGTGAGATTTTCATCTCTGTGCAGCCATAGGGAAATGTATTCCCCTGAACTGAACTCGGTCCATATGAGCCTATAATGGGTGAAGATCGAGGAATCTGCTGGTTCGGGAACCTTTGCCCTAGAAGCCGAACTTCATATAGTGAACTTTAGGAATCCACCTTAGGTAGAACTATACTAAACCCTAGTAGATATCCTAGTAGGTGTTTTACTCTTTCTTGATTATATTCTATGTTTATATTCGATACTGACTTTTTGTGTTTTATTTTGATTGCATGTCATGTCATGACATTTCATTTCATCATAAAAGAGGAGGTGTTGATTCACGTTCAGTTGCTAAATAGAGAGCTTGTCATAAGGAAATGTGTTTCTTGATAAAGTGGATGACAATATGGTTGTTCGAATATGGTCCAAGAACACGTGATAAGAGAAGGATGATAATTTAATGGAAGACTACACGACTATGGCTCCATTGCCCAAGGATTCAAGATGACAAAGATTATTTGAGAGCTGTTGAACCTTCTTAAAGAGAAGCCAACGAGCATTACGAGGATGAGTGAGCAACAAGTTACGACCTGGATCGAGCAAAAAAGGAGATAGAAGAGACGTTTTTTAAAGAGTTCGTGAGATTTATCTTAATGCTCGAATGAAGAAGAGGATCAAATATCTCCACCTATGAGGGCAAGGACATATAAATATCCATTTTCTGTAAAGAGATTTGTTTTCTAGTAAAGTTTTCTAAATGGAATTGAATCAGAATCAATGTCTTTTTATGCATTCATTTCATGCATTCGCATTACATGATATCATAGCATTAAAATTCTTCAAAAATTCTAATTAATTTAAATCACTGCTCGTTAATCTGGAAACCAACCAGCCTACTAAACACCGCTACGGTACTCGATCGAAAACTAAGGATATGGATCAAAGGATGGAAAGACTAGAACAATCCCAAAAGGAAATGCAGGAGCAGCTTCAAAAGCAAATGAATGAGCAGCAAAAAATGATGGAATCTCAAGGGAGTATGACGGCTCAGTTAACTCAATGGTTCAACAAATAAACTGATAAAGGAAAAGGCTCTGTGCTCAATATTGAAGAAGGAGACAATGAGGGACCTGTTTATTCCCCAGAACTTACCTCTCAACAAGCGGAGGTATATCCGCACAAATTCTACATTACCATCAACCCTTAGGGCGGTGCTGTAACACCAATGAACTTTCAAGCTAGATCAGGCTCTAACCCTGGAGACAACCTTACTAATCCCGCTATCCTTGACTTTGATGAGACAGTTGAGAAAATGAATGGTGAATTGCCGAAACAGCTCGAAGAAAAGTACAAATGGCTGGAGGAAAAACTTAGAGCGATGGAAAGTACTAAGGGCTACCATGAAATTGACGCTAAAGAACTGAGCTTGGTTCCGGATTTAGTACTCCTTTATAAATTCAAAATGCCTGAGTTTGAGAAGTACAATGGAACTAGTAGCCCTGAAGCTCATGTTACCATGTTTTGTAGGTGAATGACTGGGTATGTTAATAATGACCAACTGCTGATATATTGTTTCCAGGATAGCCTCGCAGGGGCAGCATCCAAGTGGTACAATCAATTGAGCCGTACCCAGATTAATTCATGGAGATATCTAGCACAGGCGTTCTTAAAACAGTACAGCCATGTGACTGACATGGTACCTAATAGAATTACTCTTCAGAACATGGGGAAGAAGCCTGGTGAAAGTTTCAGGCAATACGCACAGAGATGGAGGGAGGTTTCCGTCCAAGTTCATCTATCTCTTATAGAAAGAGAGATGACGATGCTTTTCGTTAGTACATTGAAGGCCCCATTCATCACACATATGTTAGGGAGTGCAACAAAAAGCTTTTCTGACATAATCATGAATGGTGAAATGATTGAAAGCGCCATAAGGAGCGGAAAGATTGATGCTGGAGGAAATAATAGAAGGAAAGCTTCAAAAGAAAAGGAAAATAAGGTGAACAGCGTGAATACGTACAGAAAATCGATTACTAATCAACAGAGTTCATCAAGACAAGAATTAGGTGTGAAGCTAGGTACTGAAAAGCTCCAATTCACGTCAATTCCAATGTCGTACAAAGAGCTGTATCAAAGCTTATTCAATGCGCATGTTGTTTCTCCTTTACATGTGAAGCCTCCACAGCCCTCGTGTCCCAAATGGTATGATGCAAGTGCACAATGTGATTATCATGCAGGAATTACGGGGCATTCTATAGAAAATTGCATTACCTTTAAAAAATGGTTAAAAGGCTTATCGGTATGGGCGTTGTCAAATTTGGTGATTCATCCAGTGCAGAAAATCTACTACCCAATCACATTTGATAATGGGGGTGAATGAGATGTATGAAGAAATGTTGAGAGGCGTTCACATCAATGCCATTTTTGAAGACACAATTTGCAAGGGTCCTTGAATTTATCTGCCCTTATCAACTTAGAAGTGTTCCAAGTAATTAAACTGCGGAAGAAATCTCTGTAGTTTTTTAGAGCTTATTTAGAGTAATGTTCAGAACAATTTTGTTATTTTTAGCCTAAAAATAATAAAAATTTCTTTGCGAAATAGACTCTGTCTGAACGTCATTTTTCTAATAAAATACATCTTTGCATTCATTTTTGAGCCAATATATTTTATAATCATTCTTTTGGATTTTTTTCACATTCATAATTATATTGTACAAATAATCATTCTTAAATTTGTACATTCTTTGTATATTCTTTTGTACTTACTATAGGTCCCTGGATATCAACGACATGAGTGACGCTGCTACAGACTCAGAATCTCCTTTTGAGCGAGACATGTGTTTAGAGGGATCTCATGACTTTGAAGATAACATAGATTGTAGCCTATTTCCGGACCTGTTAAGGATGATAGAACAAGTCGAGAAACGGATCTTACCCTACAATGAATCATTTGGATACTTGACTTCTCCATATGTTGGGCATAAAGGTCATTTGGTCAATCTAGCCAAAAGAGTCTGACGATCATTGATTCATCTTTGTTGTCGTCAATTACTTTACTAAATGGGTGGAAGCTGCTTCATATGTCAATTTCACAAAGTCGACAGTTAGCAAAATCATGAAGAATCAGTATGGAACGCCAAAAGGATCATATCTGACAATGTACCAAACAACAACACAATATCAAAAGTTTACAGTCTGTTCATGATTAATGCCATATCGCCAAAAAGGGGATGACAAAAAAAAAACAATAAAAAACAAAATCTACCAAGGCAATGTCTTTCTCTTGGGTCCATTACGGTTTTGCCTATTGAAGACAAGATTCTTTCTCTCTGAGTTTTTGGATCCAATACCGATTGAGGAAGAATATTCAAAGTTATCCCTCATGGTCAAATGCGCCAAAAGTAAATGATGCGAGCTCACAAAAAAATTTCGCCCTAAAGAATTCCTTGAGAGAGATCTGGTATTGAAGAAGATCCTTCCCATACAAAAAGAACTTCATCCCAAGCTAGGAAGGACCTTATGTGGAAGGCCTTGTCCGGAAAAGCATCGACTTTGATCAGAAGGGATAACAAGGACATGCCTAATCTTACGAGTTCAGATTCAATAAAAAATATTTCAAACAAAAAAAGGGTGAGGCCAAGGTGAAAATTCGCAAAGAACCCCTTGATACCAAAGGGGATTTGAGTTGAAAACCTGAAAAGGGCGGCTAAAATATTGATCAAAATGGGGCATGAGGTGATCAGAGCAACTCGAATCTTGATCAGATTGGGGCATGTGGTGATCTAGTTATATCTGAATCAACAGGAAAGAGTAGGCAAAATCTTATGGCATTGGCAGAGTACTGTGGATCTCCTAAACACATGTCAAACTCAGAAGGATCTTCAAAAATTTTGTACAGAGAAGTTCAAACTGCGATATCTGGGGCACCCAATTTTCATAATATTAAATTTGTTATTCTTGGAATACTTCATTCTTTTCAAAGATACACATTCCCAATCAATTTCTTTGTTATCTTTTTTTTACTATAATTTATTCTTATCCATTGTTATGATCTTTTTGTAAGCATGTTGCATTGGAATAATGATCAATGGACTAATAAAACTTTCACAAGGAAAGTTTTGCATATTACTCTAGAAGTTTCTAAATAATACAGGAGCCTGAAATAAGACTATTATTTAGAATGCACCAGGTTTAAAGGTTGGAAATCTGAAAAGGAAGAGTCTAAACTAGGACTTTCACTTTGGATTTTATTGTCAAAAACATTGGTTGAACAAAATAATAAGATGTCGTGTTGATGACAAAGCCTAAATCAACAAGCAAGTAATGATCACCAGGCAATAGAAAGAGGTTGCCTCGGGAAGAGAGCCTTCATTTGCACATGAGCCTTTGGTATGACACCCTGGGAATGGTGTAAGAGACTAGAAAGATTTAGATCTTGTATCCTTGAATTGTGATAGGAGAGGATTGAAGAAAAGCCATATACTCTTGGGTTACAGTGGGAGAACGATGGTATGAATTTTTGCACCCCAATGGATTAAATTTGGAGGTTCACAGTGGGAGGCAACTTGGCTAAATGTTTCTTCAGAAAAGCCAATCAAGCAAAAAGGCGTTGTAGCACGCCAGTCACAAAGCATTAATAAACTTCGAATAATGACAACCTAAGCGGGATCATTCTCGGAAAAATAAAATTTTGCATTCATGCAAACACCATTCACACATGTCTAGTTAGGAGCATTTGATGCATTTTGATCATGCCATCCTAACCATTAGGCATAATTAGGTTCATTACACAGGTCATGTTCCCTAGAGAATAGATCAGTGAAAATAGCAGATCTTGCCTTCCTGCATCGACAGTGAAGCAGATCGAAAACAAAGCTTTTCCTTCCTCGGTTGTAGTGGAGCAGGTTAAGGATAGCGGATCTTGTCTTCCTGCATTGACAGCGAAGCAGATCGAAGATGGCAGATTTTACCTCCCTGTGGTTACAGTGGAGTACATTGAAGTCAGTAATTTTACTTCCCTCGACAACAGTGGAATAGATTAAAGATTTCAGATCTTATCTCCCTAAGCAGTAGTGGAGCAGATCGAAGATGGCGGATTTTACCTTCCTGTGGTTATAGTGGAGTACATTGAAGCCAGCAAGTCTACTTCCCTGGGCAACAATGGAATAGATTGAAGATTTCAGATCTTATCTCCCTAAGCAGTAGTGGAGCAGATCGAAGATGGCGGATTTTACCTCCCTGTGGTTATAGTGGAGTACATTGAAGCCAGTAATTCTACTTCCCTGGACAACAGTGGAATAGATTGAAGATTTCAGGTCTTATCTCCCTAAACAGTAGTGGAGCAGATCGAAGATGGCGGATTTTACCTCCCTGTGGTTATAGTGGAGTACATTGAAGCCAGTAATTCTACTTCTCTGGACAACACTGGAATAGATTAAAGATTTCAGGTCTTATCTCCCTAAGCAGTAGTGGAGCAGATCGAAGATGGCGGATTTTACCTCTCTGTGGTTACAGTGGAGTACATTGAAGCCAGTAATTTTACTTCCCTGGACAACAGTGGAATAGATTAAAGATTTCAGATCTTATCTCCCTAAGCAGTAGTGGAGCAGATCGAGGATGGCGGATTTTACCTCCCTGTGGTTATAGTGGAGTACATTGAAGCCAGTAATTCTACTTCCCTGGACAACAGTGGAATAGATTGAAGATTTCAGATCTTATCTCCCTAAGCAGTAGTGTAGCAGATCGAAGATGGCAGATTTTACCTCCCTGTGGTTACAGTGGAGTCAATTGAAGCCAGTAACCATATCTCCCTGGTCAGCAGTGGAATAGGTTGAAGATTGTAAGTCCTATCTCCTTTATATTGTAGTGGAGTAGATTGAAGCACCAATTCTTATACATTTGAAGATGCAGTAGGATGGAATGTGGTTGCTTGAAGAAGAAGAGCACTAAGATCCAGCGTGACTGGGCAAAAATTGGTCATTTCTACAGTCTTTGCTCCGTTCCTGTTACACGACAACGAGCAAAGAGGGGCAACTGTAATACCCAATTTTAGCCCGGGCTCACAAAAAAAACCCAATGTAATATCATTTGGCCCGATCAGAATTGCCCATTACTTGAAAAGGTTGAAGGTCCATCTACAAGTTTGTGGAAACATAATCTTCAGGGATATGCAATCTTAGATATAATATATAATCTTAGATATGATATGCAATCTTAGATATGATATATAATCTTAGATATGATATGCAATCTTAGAAGATATGATTTTCTAATCTTAAAGATTTAATTTGTAGATACCCTTTAATCTCAGCCGTTGATGTAATTGATCTGTACCGTTGGATTTGGGGAGGCTCAACTATAAATAGAGGCCTATCCCTTCATTGTAAAGAAAAAAAGAAGGAATAAAAAAAAGAACGATTGGCAGTGTTTTAAAGGTGGCTTACTATTTTTCTTCTTTTGATTATTTTTTACTTATTTACGATTTTAAAAAAAGAGAGAAGGTGATACCACTGTGAATTTTATTTATTTTATTTAGCCCCTCTGCCTTTTAATGTTTTTGTAATTAAGTTTTTTTATATTTTTTAATTTACCCTTTTATTTATTTTTATTTCAATTTGGTCTAATTTGAACGACGTCGTTTAGAGGAGAAGGGAAAATTGCCCTTCCAGCCCCTCTATGTAATTCGAGCGTTCAATTAAGTCCTCCAGACTTTATTTATTTGCAAATTTACCCCGGATCTTTACTGGCGATCCAATTTAGTCCATTTTCATATTTTCTTTAAAAATCAATATTTTTGATAATGCAATTGTATTCTTTTAATTTTTATTTTATAATTCTCATATGCAATTATTATTATTTTTATATGTATATTTAAGCATGTATTTATGTTTTTTTATACTAAAATTTTTGCATACTTATATTTTATATACACATGTTTAATTTATTTAATTAATTTTAATATTATATTAATTGTTTAAAACTTATGTATTTTTTTATGTGTACAGGTATATTTTTTTATTTGCTTATTAATTTATGTTTGCATATTTTTATTATTATCTTGCCTATTTATTTGATATTTTGCACGTCATTATTTTGTTTATTTATTTGTTTATTCATATTATTTCTATGAAATTGTTGTATTTATTATTGATATTTGTTTAAGGGCATTCATTCACATATTCAACATAACATTACCCTATCTCTTATTTAATTTTAAAATAAAACGCTTCAAAATAGAGGTAATACTCGTATTTAGGATTTCTCAAGGAAATTGAGCCCTAACGTATTGGGTTCCGATTTTTTTGAAAATCTAACAATCGAGGGTTTCTCTTTAATCAAAAAAATAAGAACTCATTATTGGGAATTCAACACGTTGTGTCCTAACGTATTGGATGTGACGCATTGATTTCTCGAAATGAATATTTTTTTTAAAATAATAAAGGAAATATTCTGAGTTTGGGATTTTAGAGGAATTGTGCCCTAACGTATTGGGCCGCGATTTCTTAAATCTTGAATAAATGAATATCCTTTTACATTTTTTATTGCACTAGTATTTTGCCCTAATTCATTTTTGGGGAAAATTAGAATGTCGTGCCCTAACGTATTGGGTCTGGTACTTTATTTCTCTGAAATGATAAGGGTCTTAATACGTAACGTTTTACATTTTTGCTAAGGATTACGATTTTCAAATTTTCGACATTAAGACATTAATTAATTAACTAGGTACCAATTTTTGGGCGTAATGAGGGTGCTAATCCTTCCTCATACGTAACCGACTTCCGGACCCGTTTTTCTAAAATTTGTAGACCAATGTCATTTTTAGGTGACCCAATCACACATTAATAAAAGATTGGTGGCGACTCCCAATTTTCATTTTTTTAAAGTCGACAACCTAAAATTTTTGTTTTTTTCAAAAAAATGGTTTCGACACGCCAGATAAATATTTAATAAGGTTGGCTCAAAAGGCTCAAATGATTCAATCAATAAACTGCCAAAGTCAATTTTAAATACTTAAACTTTTATGCATGCTTAGTTTTTTTCTACGGAATTAAAAATTTTCATTATTTACCTAATACACAATCACTAAACTCTACATTCACATATAAACTCAATTAACATACAGAATACTTGAAATAATAAGGATTTATGCATGCACTAGAGCTAGCATTATTGTGTAAAAAATAAATATTCAGCAACCTTTCACTTAAACATACCTTCATGAGAGAATCAATTTTCATCAAAAGAAAGCATGCAAAACCATGAGAGAATCAATTAAAAGAAAATATGCAAAACCAAGGATGCCACCTCCCAAACTTAGGAGAAGCAATGCCTTCATTGCGTAAAAGCATATATCAGAAGAGAAAAAAAATTGAAAAACTGAATGTCAGTTGTGCACTAAGTAGGGTCCTAGGAAAGGGAGGTGGGTCTTATTTGACTACTTAAAAATCAAGCCTTTCCTTTCCAAAGCCAATCCTATACATGCACATTCTGGTTACCACACTTTTCGTCTTTGAATCACTAAGAAAAATAATTAGCAAGTTTTTCATATTTACTCATAATAGCAACTTAGATATTATTGTGTGAAAATATAACGAATAATTAGATTCAAAATTATCTTAAATTTTGATATAAATTTAAGAAACCCCCTTAATTATTAGTAGATTTATCGTTGTCTGAAATTTTTTCCACTTTGATATGTCTGTCTTCGTTCCCAGTTCCTCTGTTCAGAGTTGTAGAATCCTCTTGCCCAGTTTTCTAACTTGGAGTCCATAACTCCAAAATAAAATCTTTGTTGTTGTGATAAGGGACTCCATTCAGCAAGTATGACTGCCATGTCACAAAATTATCCACTCGGTTCCAAAAAAATTTAATTACCTGCAGCTCTTCTCTAAGCATTTCCCAATCGATGCTTTCCAGCATAGCAGAATAATCATCGTCACCGATCTCTGGCAGTTCACACAAATCATTAATGGTTGCTGGAATTAAAAACATCTTTTTTCCCCAAACAAATATTTCTGATGTCATGGATGAAGTCAGATTCGCATAAAATTCTCTATATTAATTTTTGGAGGTGGTCTGAAATTAGATAATAGATTCCATCTTAATTCGTCTAATGTTTTCCGAACGACTGGTGACATTGTAGCACTGTCATTACCTGTCAATATGAACCCTTTATTTGGGAGCATCGGTTGATTCTTGATGATGGAATCAAACCTCTACCTTTCTTAGGAATCATCGAGTTAAGTAGCTAAGCTCTTCCTTTTATAGGGCATCGTGAATTTGGATTTTATGCAAACAGATGGTGTACAGGCCTGTACCGGAAAAAATGCCAGTCAATAGACCAACACTATTGTGAGTAGATGTATTTAACTCAATTGACTACACAGTAGATGGAATTAGAGATGTGTCGGTGTGTTTAGCGAGAATTACACTAAGATTGCACGAAACCAGTGGAGTTCAATAGTGTGGTGATTGTGACTGGCGGCTGATGTGGTTAATTTTTGCAAGAGAAGCAATTGGGTTTAGCAATGATAGGAGTGGTCGGCGATGGTTTTGGGATGGTGACTAGCATCAGTTTGTCATGGAAGAGCACAACAATCGACAAAGTGGAGGGCGACAGTGGTAATGGAAGATGTATAATGCGGTGGTAAGGTTTTGGGACGATGGATTAGGGTAGCTTTAAGGTTTTGAAGATGGATCTATGTGCGTGGGTTATAGGTTAAAATAATACCTGTACTAATGAGACAAACTAAAACAAAACTAAAGAGATTAGTACTTAGGTTAAACACAACCTTTTCACACATTTTTTATTTTATTTATATACATATATATTATTTACTTATTCTCTAGGTTGCTCGTAATTTTGTTCCTTTCGAGAATTAGCAGGCACTTATTAATTAAAATAACCTACTTATGAATCCAATAAAGTGAGTGAAGTTTTATTCCGTTCAACTTCACCGCCCCAATAATCCTTCAAATGCTGACCATTTACCTTAAACTTACCTCTCTTACCATCTTGCAATTCGTCCACTCCATATGGATATATTTTATTGATAATGAAAGGTCCGGACCACCAAGACTTTAACTTTCAAGGAAACAACCTGAATCTAAAGTTGAACAATAGGACTTTTTGGCCTGTTACGAAATCACAGGATTTGATGTGCTTGTAATGCCATCTCTTTGCTTTTTTCTTTAAATATCTTGGCAGTCTCATAGGAAAACATTCTGAATTCCTTTAATTGATCAAGTTGTAACATCTGTCTCTCACCAACCAGCTTCAGATCCAGATTAAGTTGCTTAAGAGCCTAATAAGCTTTATGCTCAAGTTCCAATTGTAAATGGCAAGATGTTTCGAACACTAACCGATAAGGAGACATCCCTAATGGATTTTTGAATGTTGTTCGGTAAGCCCACAGACTATCATCAAGTCTCCTGGACCAACCTTTGTGATTTGGACTCACTACTTTTTCCTGTATACCTATTCTTTCTCTGTTTGCCAGCTCAACTTGCCCATTTGTCTGCGGATGATAGGCAGCTGAAACTTTATGCTTCACATCATATTTATCAAGTAACCATTTTAACCAATTATTCACAAAGTGAAATCCCCCATCTCTAACTATAGCCCTTAAAGTCCCAAACCTAGTGAATACATCTTTATGTAGGAGGCGCATGACCACCTTGGCATCATTTTTTGGATATGCCTCATCCTCTACCCATTTGGACACATAGTCACCAACCACGAAAATGTACCTGTTAACATACGATGGAGGAAATAGACCCAAAAAGTCAATGCCCCATAGATCAAATAATTCTACCTCAAGAATATTACTCAAAGGCATCTCATTCCTCCTCGATATATTTCCAACTCATTGGCATTGGTCACAATTTTTCACATAGGTGTATGCATCCTTAAATAAAATTGGCCAATAAAATCCAACTTGCAACACCTTGAGCTCCTCCTGACGTACTAACATCGAGAGTATGAATACTACTGCAAAATATATGAAATTGAGGCGTTGTCTACAAGTGTACTATTCAAATTATAATATAGTTTCTATACAACGAAGTACAATGAGAACTCCGAGGATCGTACTCTAGGGATTGCAGTTTGGGGAAAACTTTTATTAAGCTAATTATGGAAGTAATTACTAATCTACTCGAGTCATGAATTAGTAGTGTTAATCTAAAAGCAAGATGATAATAATAATAATAAACTAATTAAATTGAACTAAGTCTAAATCTAATCTAAGATTAATATATCGGCTTCTCCCATCCCTTGTTTCAACTATGGGAGTTCCTTTAGCCTATATCCAATTATTTTACCTAATTAATTATTGGTGTAGAGTTCTAAATAATTGGATAGTAATTAGCCTGGTAAGGCCTCTTAGCCTTCTACTAACCTAACTAGTCTGCAAGAACTACGTATTTCTCAATGTCACAATTCAAAACAACGCAATGTGAGTTTTGGCTCCGAGAAGTTGGTTTTCTGGGACACATAGTATTCGCTGAAGGTATCAGAGTTGATCCGAGTAAAATTTCAGCGGTTGTTGACTAGAAACCACCGAGAAACATATATGAAGTCAGATATTTTTTGGGATTAGCTGGTTATTACTGAAGATTTGTAAAAGAGTTCTCGATGATAGCTACACTGATGACACAGCTATTACAGAAAGATGTGAAGTTTGAATGGTCTGATAAAGGTCAGTAAAGTTTTAACCAGATGAAAATAATATTAATGGAAGCACCAGTTCTGGTTCAGCTTGAATCGAGTAAAGAATTTGTGATATTCAATGATGCGTCATTGAATGATTTAGATTGAGTTTTGATGCAAGAAAGAAAAGTAAGAGCTTATGCCTTCAGATAGTTAAAGCTGCATGAGAAAAACTATCCGACACATGACTTAGAGTTGCCAGCTATTGTGTTTGCGTTTGAGTTGAAAATTTGGCAACACCATTAGTTTAGTGAAAAATGTAACATATTTACAAGTCACAAGAGTTTAAAGTATCTGATGTCACAGAAAGATCTGAATATAAGATAGCGTATGTAACAACCCGATTTTAAGCCTGGTCGGAACAGTGGTTTCAGGACCACAAATTCGACGAGGAAAAAATTATTTTTTATTATATTTTTATGGTCTACAATTTCACGGAATGATTTCGTAAAAATTTCGTTCAAAAATTTCGACGTTTGGGCACGCAATTTAGCTAAAAAGGCTAAATTGTAAAAAGTGCAAAAGTTAAGTTCTACATGTTCGAAGTGTCCAATTGTTATGAAATTTTAAATTGGAGGTCTTTAAATGGTAATTAGACCATTGGTTAACTTGTTGGACAAAAATGGACAAGAGATAAGTGAAATAGGATATTTTTAAGTTGGGGGCATTTTGGTCATTTAGTAATTAAATGTATTAAAAAGGCCAAAATAGCCAAAACTTTTTCCATCTTCTCCATGATGAACGAAAATAGCAAGGGGAAACCATGGTTAGGGTTTTCAATCTTCCAAGCTCCATAGTAAGTGATTCCAAGCCACATTTTTAATGTTCTTCACGTTTTTGAAGTCTCGGTAGCTTAATTTAGCTTATTCTAGTAATAATTTAACCTAGAGTTTATATTTGGAAAAATACCCATAGGTGAAATGTGTTTATTTTGATGTTTTATGGTAGAATATGAATCTTGAAATTGTGTTAAACAATTTTTGCTAAGCGATTTTCAATGAAAACAAGTGAAACGGTATAATCGGTAAAAATTATTATTGTTCACAAGTGCATGTTAGAGCAAGAATTTGATGTTGCTATACAAGGCAAAAATATTTAGCATGTTATAAAACATAAAGAAAAAGGAATAAAGTTTAATTTTCGAGCCTAGGGGAAAATTGTAATTTTGTGAAACTTTAGGGGCAAAAGTATAATTTTTTAAAAATGTGATTTTTGGACTGGATTGAATAATGTGAAGTTTATATAAGCTAAATATGTTAGTATAAATCGAGAAAGACGAGAAATTGACATTGATTGGTAAAAAAAGTGAGAAAAAGTGAAAATTCCCGATTGAACCTTTGGAATGAAAGAGATACGAGTGAAGTTGCTAGGTCACGTGTGTAGTACTATGTGCAGGCTACTACGTGTACCAGAATGATAGGTCGCATGTGTAGTACTATGTGCAGGCTACTACGTGTAACAGATGAAAATGGTCACATGTGTAGTACTATGTGCAGGCTACTATGTGAATCGGGTATCATTTATTATAAGGTGGTTGTTATGTGATGATTCCACCGTGTATCTGTTATTCCGAAGTGTTCATCGGGAAATTGACTAAGTGTAATTGAGTGATGAATATATATGTGGAATTGAATTGAAGATTGACTTGAAATTGGAAATGAGAAATTGGATTGCTTTGAATATAGTGATAAATTGAATGAATTGTATATGAATTGAAATGAGCTATTGGACTAAGATGTGAAAAATTCAATGGATTTGAGATAGTGAAAAAGTGAAATTATGAAAGAATACATTTTATAATAAAACAGTTTAGACAGCAACAGTTGTGTGACTTTCAAAAATCACCAAAAATGGTGAAAATTGAATTAGAGAGTGAATAAGATATGAAATGAAAGATTAATGAGTTTTATTTTACATAAAAGAAACAGAGAAAGCAAAAAAGTTATATATTTTAAGATATTTGAATTTTAATGAGGCATGCTCGGATTAATTTAGGAATCCCCTTTTCTGACTTTGGAAAATATTTAAAAATTTTACAAAAATAATTATGAGTTATAATTTATATTTTTAGAATCCTTAATTAGTCTATTTTCAAAGGAAATAAATGGAAATATCATCTGAATTCTATACAATGAGATAATTCATTTTTAGTGAAGACAGGTCAGAGATGTTGAACAGTGAAATAGGGGTGACTTTAAATAATAAAATATACTAATTGGCCAAGTAAAAAATTCTGAAAATTTTATGGTAAGAGGATATGTGAATCTAGTTTTGGGAAAAATTAACGGATCTTAATTTGGAGCTCTGTAGCTCTGGATAAAAATGATTTAGTGACTCTAACTCAAATAGACAGCTTTGAATTTGAATATAAGTGAATAGTGAAATTATGTATAATGCTATTTGAGCATGTTATATACATAAAGGATATGGGATGGAGAGGAGGAGGAGGACAATAAAGTATATGAATGAATTGTGTATAATTGGTTATATGCCTGATTATAATCGATAAATGTTGAAATAGGAGTGATGTTTATATTGGTGCATTACTAGTTATGGTAAGCTCATGACAGAAAATAAAGTTTCATAGCATATGTGTGTGGTATATTTTGCATGAAGTGATGTCATGAGTGACTCATGAATTAACTCATGTTGGTAAGTTGATGTATAATTATAGTATTCAAATATATACATATTTGTAATATTTTGCTATGTGATTCGGAAAAAGGGTAATAAATAGCATAATGAAAATTCGGCCATGGTGCTAGTTTATGTTAAAGGAGTGTTTTATGGCATATCTTAAGTAATGGAATGTTATAAATTTTGAGGTTAATTTGCTAGTGAAATAAATGACAAATGAATTGATTGCGTATTCGTAATTTTAACATAAGCTTGGTATATGAAACGTAATAATATATGCTTGAATAAACTTTAAGTATTCGAATGACATGGATTTGATGGTGATAAGAATCAAATATTGAATTCATGAAGCACATGTGATGTATTTATTGTTGTGTAATAGCATGATTCGAGAAATTGATTAGGTAAATGGTAAGTGGAAGCATTTATGGATTTAGAAGAAAATTTGGAGTGAACATGAAATTTAGCTCAATTAAATGATTTCATCAATTAAACATTGTGTATACCAGAATGTGTTAGTGAATTACATATTTGTAAATTAACATTCGAAGTTCGGTAAGTGATATATGAAATTAACATGAAAAGATTTATGATTGTTATTAATATTGATTCTGACATAAATTGGATTCTTCAATATTGGATTGATTTAACGAATATATTGAGCATATGAATGGGTATGTATTGGGCCTCGTATACCCTAATTAGCGACTCGAAGATAATAATTTGAAAGTTTTTAATTTGGATGAAATTTTATAACTCGGTTTAATATGTCTATAAGTGTATTTATTCTGGTAATGCCTTGTACCCTATTCCAGCGTTGAATACGGGTAAGAGGTGTTACAATGTGACATCACCAGATTCGACCCTAATGTTTAGGCCGGGTTTGGGGTGTTACAGCGTAGATGGATCGAATTATGGAATGATTATGAGTTAGTTATTGTTTGTCATCTGGGAAAAGCAAACGTAGTTGTAGATGCTCTAAGTAGAAAGTCTTTTTTTTCTTTGCGAGAAATGAATACACGATTGACATTATCTGATGATGGCTTGATCTTAGCTGAGTTAAAAGCTAAACTGATGTTTCTACAGTAGATCTGTGAAGTTCAGAAATGTGATAATGAGTTACGAACTAAATGAGTACAGTGTGAGTCGACGTCTGAAGAATCCAAAGCTTATACAGAAAATATTATATGAAGCTCATAGTGCTAGCTTATTTGTTCATCTCAGGAACACTAAAATATACAACGATTTGAGACAGATGTATTGGTGGCCAGGAATGAAACGGGAGATTTCTTATTTTGTATCAAGATGTTTTATATGTCAGCAAGTTAAAGCTGAACATCAGGTACCTTCAGGACTCTTACAACCATTGATGATAATGAAGTGGAAATGAGATAGAGTCACTATGGATTTCGTATCTGGTTACCCCTATCTCTAAGAAAAAAAGATGGTGTCTGGGTTATTGTTGATCGTTTGACAAAGTCTACACATTTTATTCTGGTATGTACAGATTTCTCACTTGACAGATTAGCTGAGTTATATGTTTCTGAGATTGTCAGATTACACGGGGTGCAAGAATCCATTATTTCGGATAAAGATCTAAGGTTCACATCGTGATTCTAGAGAAAGTTATAAGAAGCTCTGGGTATGCGACTACATTTTAGCACTGCATTTAACCCTCAAATCGATGGTTGGTCCGAGCGAGTAATTGAGATTCTTGAAGATATGCTTCGATGTTGCGTACTAGAGTTTGAAGGTAACTGGGAGAAATATTTAACGTTGGTCGAATTTACGTATAATAATAGTTTTCAACTGAACATAAAGATGGCACCGTATGAAGCTCTATATGGTTGTAAATGACAAACTTCGTTGTACTGGACTGAGCTTAGTGAGAAAAAGATACATGTGATTGACTTGATTTGTGAAACTAAAGAAAAAGTGAAAGTGGTTCGAGATAGCTTAAAAGCAGCTTCAGATCGTCAAAAATCCTATGTGGATCGACTTAAACGTAAAGATATAGAGTTTCAAGTTGGTGACAGAGTATTTTTGAAAGTTTCTCCTTGGAAGAAAGTTCTTCGGTTCAGTCGTACAGGAAAGATGAGACCGCGATTTATCAGAGCTTGAGAGATTCATAATGTCTTTCACGTGTCTATGCTACTACGGTATCCATCTGACCTTTCACATGTTATCTCTCCGACGGATGTTGAGATTCAACCTGATATGACATACAGTGAAAAACCGATCAGAATTCTGGCACGAGAGGTGAAAGAATTGAGAAATAAAAACATGGATTTAGTAAAAGTTCTCTGGCAGTGACACGAAATAGAAGAAGCTACTTGGGAACCCAAGGAAGTTATGATAAAGCAATATCAGAACCTCTTTTCTAGTAAGATTTTTGGGGACGAAAATCTCTTTAGAGGAGAGAGCTGTAACAGTCCGTTTTCAGTGAAATTGGAACAGTGATTTTGGGACCACAAATCTGAAGTTAGAAAATTTATTTTATTATTATATGGTTTACAACATGATAGTATTACCGTATAAAAATTTCGTTAAGAAATTTTACCGTTTACATGCTCAATTTGATAAAAAAGACTAAATTATGTAAAGTGTAAAAGTTGTGTTCTAATAGCTAAGGTATCTAACAGCTATAGAACTTTAAAGAGGAGGTCCCCATATGGTAATTAGACCATTAAATTTGATAGTGGATGTACCTGGCTTGACATTAGTGTAATTTTTATAGTTAATTAAGGTTAATTTTGTAAATAAGTAATAAATGATAAAAAAATTCAAACAAATTAATATCATCTTCAATTGTTATATTTCTTCAGTCAAATAGCCAAGAAAAAGAAGCCGTTTTTTCTCTTTAGGGTTTGCCAAGCTTGTTTCCATCAATTAGGTATGTGTTTTGTCCCGTTTTTGATAACTTCATCGTTATAGCTTAATCTAGCTAGCCTGGGGATTAATTTGGGAAAATTTTAAAGTATTTGAGTTTTAAATTTAATGAACATGTTAGGGTTTTGAGGTTTCATGGTAGAAAATGAATGGTTGTTGTTAGATAAACAACTTTTGTGAATGAATTTTTGATGAAATTATCAATTAAGGATTAAATTGAAAAATGTGATAAATTGTGTGTAAAATTTTGAATTTTTGAAATATATGGGTTGCTATAAATACGTTTATAATTTGGTTAATCTTGGGTAGGGATAAAATTGAATGAATTTCATTTTCTGAGCTTAGTGATAAATTGCAAAGAACTAAAAGTATAGGGCTAAAATGGTAATTTTTTTCCAAAATGTGTGTTGGACTAAATTGAATATGAATTATATTGAATTGAGTTAATTTCATTCATATAGATCCGATTAGGCCTCATACTGAGTTAGATCGGGGCAAAGGAAAAATATCGGATTAGTCGTCTTCGTATGTATATACATTGGTCGAGGTAAGCTCGTGTAATTAAATTGTGTAATTATATGCTTTGTTTGAATTAGATTATGTTATTTGCATTATCATCATATATGAATATTGGTCACATATCCGACGACGTACGATGACTACCAAGCCCCGTTTGAACCTTAAGAATTCGTAGGATACAAATGACATGTCATTAGGGTTACCGATTTTAGGTCTTATGAGCTTATCGATACTTAGCTCGAATAACCTTAAGGTTATTCAACTCGGAGGAGCTTACTGTTTACAGCTCGTATGAGCATACATGTACATGAATTGACGGATTACAGTTCAATACACCTCGTGTGTACTACCTGCGTATCCAACGATATTCTAAATGGTTCAACGGACACAGTTCTGTTATGAGTTTATATGAGTTTGATACAAACTAGTACAGGTATTTACATAAATTACATGGAAATGGTTTGTATATGATATATGGATACATGGTATTGATGTTACATGTATATGGAATTCTAATAGTTGTTGAACTCATACATGATTCTCGGTTTTTATATGAATTACATGGCTAACATGGTTGATGATTATGTGTTAAGCTTTTGGACTAATTGAGTTGAGACATGCTTTGGTTTACTTACCTTAAATGTGATTAAAATGTTAAGTTAAATCCTTTATTATACGAACTTACTAAGCTTAAATGCTTACTCTGTGTTATTTTCCATATTTTATAGTGATTTGAAAGCTTGTTCGGTTTGAAAGCTTGTCAGAGCTATCTCACACTATCCATCGGTTGTTTAATTTCGGTTATAATGACATGTATAGGTTAACTTGGCCAATGTTGACATATAAGTGTTTTGTTGTGACTAGCCACCTATTTGGCTTGTGTTTGGTATATTTTGATGTATATATATATGTGGCCTTATCATATTTGATGCGTGTTTGATATGGTAGAATGATGGAAAGTAAAATGTGGTTTGAATATGCATATAAGATATGTTATATACCTTGGTGTGATTTAATGCTTTGTTATGGAAAATTTATAGGTATAGTGATGATAGTTAGAATAGTATATTTGGTACCATTTAGAAATATTGGTATGTTTTGGTAAGTAAGTTAAATGACATGAAATGATGCAAAATGATTTACCTTGTGAATTGGTATTTTGGGCACTAAATGGTTGAGCTTGATAAGTGACCTACATGATAGGTTTAGGTACAATTATGCATATATGTATTTGGTCATTTAGGTAATTTGGATACATGGTTGACATGTATGTAAGTTGTCATTTGAGGTGCCTAAGGGCATCTTGGTTTTATGTGATTTTAGTAAATGTTTAAAGCTTGTTTATGCTTGATTTGGATGTTTATTTATAGCTAGCATATATATGCATTTTTGGTGGTAGATTAATGTCATTTTTTGGTGAGAAATGTGGCATGAAAAATGACCTATTTTCGTCCACACGGGTAGCGACACGAGCGTCTGTCTCAGCCGTATGAGACACACGGCCAGGTGAAATGACCGTGTGTCCCCTATATCTTTTAAAGAATGCAAGTTAGTATGCTCACACGGCCTGGCACACAGGCGTGTGGCTTGGCCGTGTGACCCAACTCAGTGAGTTACACCGACACGGACACAAGCTGGGACACGACCGTGCGTTCCTATTTCGAATGCCCACACGACCTAAGACACAGGCGTGTCTCTTGGCTGTATAGGTCACACGGCCTGGCCACACAACCGTGTGACCCCTTTAGTTTTGAAAATTTTATAACTTTCTGAAAAATTCTCTATATTTCTGATTTAGTTCTGATTTGTTTTTAAAGTGTATTTTCGGCCTCAAGGGCTTGTATTAGGGACAATATGCATGATTATGATTGGTTTCTGACATGAATGCTATAATTTATGAAATGTTTGAATTTTCTATCCGTCTAAATTGTATACTTCAGTAATACTCCGTAACCATATTCCGGTGACGGATTCGGGTTAGGGGTGTTACACTCCAACTTTTATCTCTTTCTCTCTCCTTTCTATCTTTCCATGTATGAAGATACAATACAATACTAGCAACTATGGTCAGCTGCACGAGTTTTGGTACACTGATGACTGAATTTTGTCTCAGTTTTGTGACCTTTTTTTTTGTCATTTGACTTTTTCCTCTTTTCTCACTCACAATTCTTTTGCTTCTTTTCTACACTTTTTCTTTTCATTTTTACTTGTGACTTTTCTATATTTTTCTTTTTGCACAGTTTTTCCTGACCTATAATTATTGTATCACATTGTTTCTTTCTTTTTTGCTCTAATATTTTTAAACTACCGTGATTTATCTACCTAAACCCTATATATATATGGCCCTGCGTTTATTTTATAATGTATTAAAGGACCAAGGATAGAGAAGAGTTCAAGTTTTCATATTATATTTGGCTTTTGGGTTTCAATTTCATTAGTGCATCAAAAAGGAGTAATCAGGCTCAAATAAGGAGACTAGGGATTCAGAACATTAAGGTATAGTCATTTGAGAACTGTCTATTCCAACAAGGCCTTAGGTTGTCCCTAAGCATCCTGCCATACGCAATTCCTTTCATGCTTCGAATTAAACTGAATGAATAATAATCAATTCAAGCATTCATGTCTCTATGACTATCTATAAGATTTATATCTCATATGGCATCATCAAACGTTCTTACCTAGGTACTTCTAATTTGTTATGCAATTTAACTAAGTAACCTAATCAATTTACCTTAAAAATAATCAAATTATCTCATACCAATAAAAAATTCATGCTTGAGAAAAATCATTACATGTTTTATTATTTTCAATCACTATTCAAAGTATTAATATAATCCAAGCCCATGCAACAAAAAAATAACAATTTTTTCGATAAATAAATAATCAACTAAAGTGAAGTAAACACAAACTAATCCTATGTATTTCCCCCCAAACTTTAGAGCAAACATTGCCCTTATTGTAAAATAAGTAAAACAAAACCAAGAAAACTTCCCTGAAAAGGTCAAATCCTTTTTCTTTTATTAATATCGGGATTCATGTGCTCCAAATGGATGAAAAATTACCTACAGGAAAATACTACGACAAGAAATATGAAATAAAATATAATGGAAAAAATAAAAATAAAAAGAAGAAATGTTGACAATGGATAACAAAACATCTAAATCAAGAAATTCGGATGAACTCGGCCCCTCAATGTTGCGATGTGGCATGTTGTCTTAGATGTCACAACATTAGGATACGATGTCACGTGATCGAGCCCAATTTCTTTCTTCTTCAATTGTTCAGTTCTGTCACTCCCTAGTATCTACACCTACTGTGGGAAGGGAAAAAAACTAAACACAAATAGGATTAATGCTAAAATATAAAAACGAAATAAACAAACACTAGAAATTAAAAGGCAAATAGAAAATAAAGAAAATTATAGAAGTTCTTAAAAGAACTGGGACGATCCATCTAGCCACCATAGAAGAACTTCCAACTGGTTCCCGACACTTTGATTCGATGTTTGTTCTTCTGTTGATGTATATGAACCAACTCCTTTGGTCGATTCCAATGATGTTGCCTTAATTTTGACCTACGCGACGTCTACATTGCAAGCCATTTAATACCAAATCCAAGCCGACCCTAAATTATTTTTCGGGATGTTATTGCTTCAAGCCTCCTCACCTCCATGTCGCGTGAAGCTTTGGTTACTCGAGCTTTGTCGCCGTCATCGAATGAGGAGATGAATTCCTTAACCTCTTTGGTTATTACTTCTTCAGTTTTTCCTAGAGAGTATATTGGCTCTTCTACACTTTTATTCAAAATCTGATTAAGCTCCATCTTAGGAGTTAGGTCTACTTTTACATCTACTACTACATCTATCTCTATGTTAATTAGATCGGAGACACCTTCGTGAATATTTAGTTCATCAAGGTAGTCCTCGATTCCAAATTCTTATTGATTTTATTCATTTAAATCATGGTGGTGATCGTCAACTTGGTGTTCCTCGTGATCCAGTTCAGGAACATCATATATGACCTCTTTTAGAGGAGGTAGCACCTATGGTATTTGGTTAAGCATTTTCATCATTTGCACCATCATTTTAGACATGTTTAATAATTGTTTGGATATGAATGACATAAATACTTTTCATGTGGATACCCTATGTAAATCATAAGATAACCCCTTAGGACTCTCATGCATATCACACGGTTCATCATCACTCCACTGATTCGTCAAAGATTTGCTCGACTGAATCTGTCCTTTGTAATTATACCAATCCAATACCAAAAAGACAAGTCAATCTAATCACTCCAACTATCATCATCATCAAATTTATCCATGTATCCGTCTATGTTCTGGGTTGAAGGTTTGTCAAGCTTAATTGTTTCAAATGATGGCATCTGATTATAGTAGAAGAACATATGTTTTCTCACTATTTATTGTTTAAATTGTTCCCATTTAGTTACCCTTAGCATTACTTTTTAGCATGCTCAGTTTAGTAAATTGCATTTTATAACTCAGTGAATCCTAGCCTATTTTATCTTTAATTTTGCTATCTTTCTGCACTAATGTCGTTACATGAGTTAATTCCAGATTGCGTTCCAAATTGTTGCCGCAGTTGATAGCTGTCTGATAAGAGCCAACCATGAGTCAGCTATCCAGTCTGGTGTAACTACCTTGTACAAAAAAGGACAGAAGAATCCTGAGAGAAGGACACCTGTACTATTGAGGAAAACATAAAAGGATAACGTGAGAAGAATGAGAGGGGAGGAGGAATTTTTAGTTGACCACGATTCTCATACCCTTTTTTGAAACTTGTGGCTATGGTAGCTTGAGCTTCCCTTGGGTGAGCCAATGTGAAGACTGATACAAATCCACTCCTAATGAGGAGATCTAAGTGCAAAACAAGGGGAAATTAATTGATTCAATCAAGTAGCCTAGAAATAGTATTCTCCATTCGATTCTTTCACATTTCTTGAAAACGGTGGTGATTACTCTATATTTTCTACTGTATGGAAGTACTATGATTTCTTTGTTAAATGTTATCTTATTAAATCCTAGTATTGTTATTTAATTTTGGGGGTTTGAATGT